>NW_024077980.1:0-1396 GCF_014754425.2 Oryx dammah
AAAATCAGGCAAATAAGGATTAAAATAATGGAATGTACACATATACATATACACCCATAAGCAAAATCAAAATAGTCCAACAAAAATAGAATACGGTAGATTGACCTGGCAAACAAAAGAAATCAAAAATTATGTTTCCCAGTTAAGAACAAAACTAACTAAAGGACGAACTGGAAAACAAAACTAAAGCAAGGTGCTGAGTGGGGAAAAAAGCAATGAAAGCACAACTCACAAATATGTTGAGAGGAAAGGAAAGAAAGAAAAGAAAGAATAGATATGCAAAGTTAAATAGAGGTAGATGAAGAAGATTTATATACATTAAAGATTAACTCCAAGGGAACAGAATAGGAGGAAAGATAAAGAAATGAATACATGTAGAAACTATATGATAGGTTTAAAAAAATGAAGTTTAAAATTTAAAAAGAGAAAAGGGAAAAAATCAAAGAAAAAAAAAAAAGGAAATCTCCACGAAATGGCAAAAGTACAATGTAGAAGCAGAGGTTTATAACAACACAAAAAATTGTGACAGAATATACACATATACACCCATAAACAAACATATACACCCATAAACAAAATCAAAACAGTCCAACAAATATAAAGTACAATAGATTGACCCAGCAAACAAAGGAAACCAAAAATTATATCTACCAGAACAAAACAAAAGCACAAAGTGGAAAGCAAAACTAAAGCAAGGTGCCAATTGGGGAATAAGCAATTGGGAATAAAGCTAACAAATATGTTGAGAGGAAAGGAAAGAAAGAATAGATGTGCAAGTTAAATAGAAGTAGATGAGGAAGACTTATATACATTAAAGATGAACTTCAAGGGGAAAAGACTGTAGGAAAAGCAAAGGAATAAATGAAGAAATAATAATAATAGGTTTAAAAAATTAAAATTAAGAGAAAAAATGAAAACTCCACAGAACTGCAAAAGCCCAATGTAGAGGCAGAGATGTATAACAACTATAAAAAAATGTGAGAAAAAAAAGTTCAACAGGTTAATTAGATTTCATATTGTCAACAAAATTGACAACTACAATGGGGAAGGGAGGAAAAGAAAAGAAGAAAAATCCAAAAGAATCTACAGAAGTCAAAACATAAGAATAATAAATGTTTTTCTTGAGTCACTGCTGTCAGAGTCCTTTCCCTCGCTGGGAGTCACAGTCCTCCTCACCTTCCTAGGATGCCCGCCAACACTGTCTCTGGACCTGCTGTGGGGGCATCTCATATTCCAGTCTGGTCCCATTCCTGTGTGTTCTTGTCTTCAATGTCCACAGCTATCAGAACTAGTGCATTTTCTTTTGTGGGAGCTCTCAATGTCCTTTTATATATACCGTAGACACAGAGTCTGCCTAGTTGATCCTGTGGATTTAATCTGCAGCTTGTAAGGCTGG
>NW_024077981.1:0-1396 GCF_014754425.2 Oryx dammah
ACCGTGTTGAGAAGGGAGTTTATGCTCATGGGGAGGGTAGTCTTCAAGAGCTATACCCATCCACAACCCTGTCCTGAACTGTGGAGACCATGGGCCCAGCATCTGTGAGAAAACCTCAGCTGGAGGGAGGCAGAAGCAGAATGAGGGACAGAACAGGCGGTGCGTGGCGCCCACTGACTGTAACAATCAACAGTATCTGAAGGGCAGCTCAGCAACTCCTAGCAACACTTTAGCAGCACAGTTCTCATGGCAACTATTCTCGAGTAAGAATTAATTTAAAAAATGATGATGAATAAAAATGTTTAAATGGCTCGGGAAATATAAAATAAATAAAGAAAATAAGGGCACAGTTCTGACTTCCCATTTCCATTACTCAGAATTTCTCCTAAGGAAAATGAACATGGAGGTACACAACATTTTTTAATAATGCTCACGTTGTTTATAGTAGTAAAAATTGGAACTAACCCAAGGTTTCAATATTATGAGACTGGATAAATAACTTTTCATTCTTACAATGAAATTACTTGACTGTACATACAAAAAATATGAAAGACTGTTTAATGCTCAGAGAAATATTTATGTTGTTTTATAATGCTAGGGAAAGTTTGTGTTTAAAATTTTCTAGCTAGGGCTTCCCTTGTGGTCCAATGGTTAAGAATCCACCTTTTAATGCAGGGGACACGGGTTCGATCTCTAATCTGGGAAGATCCCACATGCCATGGAGCATCTAAGCCTGTAGGCAACAGGTACTGAAGCCCTTGCACCTAGAACTGAGCTCTGCAACAAGGCATGGCACTGGGACGCCCCTACACTCAAAGAGTGTGAAGCAATGAAGACCCAGCACAGCCAAATATTTTGAAAAGGAATTGTAAAAGTTCTAGCTAGGTTGATAGATGGATAGTCAGATAAAAAGGGTGAATTCTGAAAAAGAATTAGAAAAATACAGCTCAACATGAGTGTCCAAGGATAATGGAATTGTGAATGATTTTTCTTCTTTGAGATTTTCTGTACATTTCCTTTCTTCCACTTCATGAAACATAAAAACATTTTCCTCTGAATGTTGAACTGTGAAAGCAACATAGATTCATAAAATGCAGTAACAGGGACTTTCGGGGTGATCCAGTAGTTAAGACTCCAAGCTCCCAAAGCAGGGGGCTCAGGTTGGATCCCTAATTGGAGAACTAAGATCCCACATGCAAAGTGGCCAAAAAAAAAAGGCACTAATAGCACTAACCCTCTGCTCAAATGTGAGGGAGCTGGAGTGTTCCCCACGGCTCCCAGCACCTTCTAATCTGGCTTTCCAGCTTTGCTTCCCTCGCTGTCTCCCCCATTCCCATTCCCCACACCACGCTCCCAGGTCCTGTCTGTGTCCCTTGTCCCCGTCCCATCCCCCATC
>NW_024077983.1:0-1395 GCF_014754425.2 Oryx dammah
CCCATGACCAGCTGTTTTGGACCAGACACCCTGCCTCCATCCCTCCCGCTGGAAACCATTCTTCCCGAAGCAGATGAGGAGGGACAGCGTCCCCAGGTCCCCTAAAGGGCCCCTTGTGGTCCTTCCTTGCCTCTCCCCAGCCTTCCACCTCTCTCCTGATTTCGGTCACCTCAGATCTCCAAGCTCCTATAAATGGACCCACACAGAATGCAGCTTGGCCTCTTTAGGCTCAAGGATTTGGGTAGACAGTTCGTTCCGGGTAAAGGGAAATCTGAGCTCAGAGCGCTCAGCCGTTCTTCGCCTCATACATAGCACCTACGGTGTTGCGGACTCAGCACCTGTGAAGCTGTGCTCGCCAGTGACCACCAGAGGGCAGTGCGACACCGCCATTGGCCCGAACTGACAGGAATTCAGTTCAGTTCAGTCGCTCAGGACTGTCCGATTCTTTGCGACCCCATGAACCGCAGCACGCCAGGCCTTCCTGTCCATCACCAGCTCCGGAGTCCGCCCAAACCCATGTCCATTGAGTTGGTGGTGCCAACTATCTTATCCTCTTCCGTCCCCTTCTCCTGCTGCCCTCAATCTTTCCCAACAT
This sequence comes from Oryx dammah, assembly GCF_014754425.2. Lineage (NCBI taxonomy): Eukaryota > Metazoa > Chordata > Mammalia > Artiodactyla > Bovidae > Oryx > Oryx dammah. The sequence continues at coordinate 596 of NW_024077983.1, forward strand.
CAGGGTCTTTTCCAATGAGTCAGCTCTCCGCATCAGGTGGCCAAAGTATTGGAGTTTCAGCCTCAATATCAGTCCTTCCAATGAACACCCAGGACTGATCTCCTTTAGGATGGACTGGTTGGACTTCCTAGCAGTCCAAGTGACTAGCATCTTTTAATTTCATGGCTGCTGTCCATTGCAGTGATCTGCACTATCAATCTGCAGTGATTTTGGAGCCCAGAAAAATAAAGTCTGACCCTCTCCCCATCTAATTGCCACGAAGTGATGGAACCAGATTCCATGATCTTAGTTTCCTGAATGTTGAGCTTTGAGCCAACTTTTCCACTCTCCTCTTTCACTTTCATCAAGAGGCTCTCTAGTTCTTCTTTACTTTCTGCCATAAGGGTGGTGTCATCTGCACATCTAAGGTTATTGATATTTCTCCCGGCAATCTTGATTCCATCTTGCGCTTCCTCCAGCCCAGCGTTTCTCATGATGTACTCTGCATAGAAGTTAAATAAACAGGGTGACAATCTACAGCTTTGACATACTCCTTTTCCTATTTGGAACCAGTCTGTTGTTCCATGTCCCTAACTGTTGCTTCCTGACCTGCATACAGATTTCTCAAGAGGCAGGTCAGGTGGTCTGGTATTCCCATCTCTTGAAGAATTTTCCACAGTTTAATGTGATTCACACAGTCACAGGCTTTGGCATAGTCAATAAAGCAGAAGTAGATGTTTTTCTGGAACTCTCTTGCTTTTTCCATGATCCAGAGGATGTTGGCAATTTGATCTCTGGTTCCTCTGCCTTTTCTAAAACCA
>NW_024077984.1:0-903 GCF_014754425.2 Oryx dammah
CAAGAGAGGCCAGCACACAGTAGGTGCTCCTAATGAAGCTCACACTCTACGTGGAGGGTCAGTGATGATGCCATGTGTCTCAAAGGTAACTCTGTTGGCAGGATAACTCCTTGGAAGAGGAATATGGTGAGTTGGAGGAGGGACAGACTAGCTGGAACATGGGAGTGTGAGCTGGGAGGGAATCCATCCTCTGGAGTGAGGCGAGGCTGGAAAAGGATGAGTCCAAAGAGCGGGGCAAGAGGGGGAGCCTTCCAGGATGCTGGGATGATATATGCAAAGCTTTCTAGCTTTCCCTCTCAGGAACACCTTCCTCAGGACCCTCCATCTTCTTGTGGGTTTCATTCACTGAGACCCTAAAATTTTTTTGCATTTCCTTAGAACCTGTTTCTGTGGCAGGAAGGGGAAAAACAGGTTCCTCAAATTAAACTCTGGGACATTAACAATCCAGTTCCAAGCCTGCTGAGTGGGGCAGGTGTGAGGGGGGTTGGCAGGCTCTCTGGGATGGTACAGACAGGTCCAGACCCAGGACTTTATCAGCTCCTTATTTTCCAAGAATCGAGATGTGGCCATCATAAAACCCCCTGCAACGAGAAGCCCGTGCATCACGATTCCTAGGAGTTGTGACCATGACTACACTTAACCTGTGTCACAGCAGTCATTTCTAGCCTTCTCTTAAAAGTCCTTTTTTAATGTACAAGACAGTGACCTAAGTCTGATATAAGTAGGCTACTTGGGTAGGGTCGCTTTTGGAGTGTTGACCTTTAAGAAATTCACTTCTTTTTGAGAATACAGGTGATTATATACTCCCAACGTTTTAGGACAAATATAATTTTCCATGGCTTTTCCTCCCCGCTGCTCCCAAGTAAACTATCAGTATCCTTTAGTGTCTAAATTAAACGTGGG
>NW_024077984.1:1003-1395 GCF_014754425.2 Oryx dammah
CCCCCCGGGTATGTCAATGTTTTCATATTGCATACTTCTGTTTTTATTGTTGTTTTCTTGTTTGAATTTGGAAAATAGCTCCAGTGGGACTCTATGAGAGCAGTAACATAAGTACAAAACCAGCTATTTGCTTTTGGAAGATGAGAGAGAGAAAGGACATTTTAGTGGTTGACTTTTGCACAAGGAGCTATGCGGCTAGCTAATCAACAAGGACAGTATATTTTTTATTCACATGGCCAAAAAGAGAGGCACTAAAGTTGCTTTTGCATGTTAGATCTTGCTTGTGGGTTCCCTGTATTTTAGAAGGGCCAAGCTCAAAGCCACGTCTGTCTCTGCAAGGGGAATGGACAGTGGCTGTGACTGATATCCGAAAGCTTGTCCTAGGCAAGGAT
>NW_024077985.1:0-1395 GCF_014754425.2 Oryx dammah
TGAAAAAGTCCAGATAAACCTGTCAGGCAAGTTAGAAAGCTATCAGAAGTGTTTGAATTGAAACACTCCAACTACAGGCCCAGGAGACTTATAAACTAGAGCTGTAAGTTAATTTTCTTTAGAGAAAGGTGGTCAGGGACACCCCCTTGTTTGTAACAGAGGAGTTGGTGAAAAATAGCAGGACAGGCAGATTCAGGTTATGGGATAGATGCTCAAGCAGGTCCAGAGCATCCCTCAAGTTCTGAGTTGTCTTTGCTGTAAGGCATCGTCCTCATGACCTTTGTCATGAGTGGGATCTCCTGTGCTGGCTCCCGGCAGACCCTTATGTCGAGATGAGGAGGGAAAAACGGGGTTCTTCTTGAGTTGTGGCGGGAACATTGGTGTCCCACTCTAGTTGAGACGGGTATGTTGGAGAACTTCTTGAGTTGCATCAAGGGGGTCAAGGGACCTTTCGAGGCTCAAGAGGGAAGGTGGGATTTCTCTCGAGAAGCCACAGCAGAAAAGGGCCTCATCTCGCATTGAGGGAAGAATCTCCTTGTTTTTCTCGAGTTGCGGCAGGAAACTTGGGGTTCCTCTCTAATTACGACTGGGACCTGAGGGACCTGCTCGTGTGGCCTCAGGAAAGTCATGTCTCCATGCGAGTTGTGAGGGGCCTTTCAGGATTCCTCTCCAGTCGGTGCCAGGTCCTAGGTCCTCATCTGGATTTGCGGTCGGGACCTCAGTGTTCCTTTCCAGTGCTGACATGGATCTCAGGGTTCCTCTGGAGTTTGCACAGGGGAGTCAGGCCTCGTCTCTTGTGGAGACATGCAAGCCCACTTTCCTCTAGAGCTGTAAAAACAGTTTCAGGCTTCCTGTCGAGTTGACATAGGGATCTGTGGCTTTTTCTTGAGGTGCCAAGGGCTGTCACACATGCCATAGTGTTTTGAGTGGATACTGGGGTGACAGTCGTGTAAGTGCAGGGGAATCAGGTGTATCCGAAGTTGATTGGGACATCAGGGTCTTTTTGAATTGTGCCACGATCCCTATAGTTCCTCTTTAGTTTCAAGATGTGATCACCTTCTCTTGACGTGTGACGGGAATGCCGGGATTCCTTTCCTGACGAAGCAGGGAAATGGACCCTCATGTTGAGATGAGGAGGGAAGAAAGGGCCTTTTCTTGAGTTGTGACAGGACACTCGGTGTTCCTCTCAAGTGGAGACAGGTACGTCGGGGAACTTCTTGAATTGTATCAAGGGTTTCAAGGACCCATTCGCAGCTCGAGTGAATGTGGGATTTCTTCAGAGGCGGCAGAAGAGAAAGGACTCATGTAGCATTTAAGGTAGAAACTCCTGGTTTTCCTCGAGGAGCAGCAGGAACCTTGGGGTTCCTCTCGAATTATGACGGGGATCTCAGGGAC
>NW_024077986.1:0-1395 GCF_014754425.2 Oryx dammah
ATTGAAAAATCCTTGCATTCCTGGAGTAAACCCAACTTGATCATGATGTAGGAGCCTTTTGATGTGTTGTTGAATTCTGTTTGCTAAAATTTTGTTGAGGATTTTTGCTCGACATGTTCATGTTGTTCACCAGTGATACTGGCCTGTAGTTTTCTTTTTTGTGTGTTGTGTTTGGTTTTGGTATCAGGGTGATGGTGGCCTCATACAATGAATTTGGAAGTGTTCTTTCCTCTGCAATTTTCTGAAAGAGCTTTAGAAGGATAGGCATTGGAAGAGCTCTTCTCTAAATGTTTGATAGAATTCCCCTATGAAACCATCTGGTCCTGGGCTTTTGTTTTTTGGGAGATTATTGATCACATCTTCAATTTCAGTGCTTGCAATTGGGTTGTTCATAATTTCTATTTCTTACTGGTTCAATCTTGGAAGATTGAACTTTTTGAAGAATCTGTCCATTTCTTCCAGATTATCCATTTTACTGCCATATAGTTGTTCATAACAGTCTCTTATAATCCTTTGTATTTCTGCATTGTCTGTTGTAACCTCTCCTTTTTCATTTCTAATTCTGATGATTTGATTCTTCTCTTTTCCTTGATGAGTCTAGCTAAAGGTTTGTCAATTTTGTTTATCTTCTCAAAGAACCAGTTTTCATTTTATTAATATTTACTATTGTTTCTTTTGTTTCTTTTTCATTTATTTCTGCTCAGATCTTAATGACTTCTTTCCTTTTACTAATTTTGGGGGTTTTTTGTTTTGTTTTGTTTTTCTTTCTCCAGCTGTTTTAGGTGTGAAGTTAGGTTGTCTATTCAATGTTTTTCTTATTTCTTGAGGTAGGACTGTATTGCTATAAAATTCCTTCTTAGAACTGCTTTTGCTGCATCCCATAGGTTTTGAATTGTCATAATTTTGTTGTCATTTGCTTCAAGAAACTTTTTTATTTCCATTTTGATTTCTTCAATAACTAGAAACGTGTTGTTTAATCTCCATGTGTTTGTGTTTCTTACAATTTTTCTCTTATAATTGATATCTAGTCTCACAGAGTCATGGTCAGAGAAGATGCTTGATACAATTTCAATTTTCTTAAATTTCCTGAGGTTTGATTTGTGACCCAAGATGTGTTCTATCATGGAGAATGTTCCATGTGCACTTGAGAAGAAAGTGTATTCCTCTGCATTTGGATGGAATGTCCCAAAATATCAATGAGATCCATCTCATCTAATGTATCATTTAAGACTTGTGTTTCCCTATTAATTTTCTGTTTTGATGATCTGTCCATTGGTGAGGGTGTTAAATTCTCCTCCTATTATTGTGTTACAATACAATTGTGTACAATACAATACTCCATTTATTGTCACCCTGCTTATTTAACTTATATGCAGAGTACATCATGAGAAACGC
>NW_024077987.1:0-1395 GCF_014754425.2 Oryx dammah
ACTAAGACACAGCCGAGCCAAACAAATAGATCAGTGTAGTTTTCAAACGAACTTCATATAACTTGGGAGAATACCAAAACAAGAAAAAAAAAGCCATCAAATAATTTCAACATTTTTCTGCACACAGAGATACATTAAAATGAGATTATACTTACTAAGAATATTAAAGCTATTCATGACAATAAAATCAAGATCATTTTAAAAGGGTTAATATATACACATCTACTTGTGGATGATATTCTTTGTACATTTTAGATACATTTAGGGTGGAAACATACACAGCAGTATAAGGTAAATTAGGACGATTGGTTCTGAAGCTTTTCTTTCTTGAAAAACTGTATTATTTGTGTTGAGCTTTATCTTTCAACACAGTGGAAAACAGATTAGCACCATTATGATTGTTGTAAATATTTTGAAAAAATACAAATACGTGGTAAAAAGATTGTGTCTGTGATTTGAGCCTGGAGTGTTCTGGAAACATCACACCTGGGCTTGAGTGAGCAATTCGCCTACCCCGAAAACCCACTATCTATAATCAACACAATGAGTGTTCATTCTCAGAAGCAAAGAGAAACCAAGAAGATGGGGAGTTTCTCCATTAACTATGAGCATTTCCACACATTCCTTATTCCTTTTTTCCACAACCTGTTTCAAGAGAGAGAGAAGTTTGAACTTCATAGTCTCATGATGTCAGAGAGACGTCTCGAGAACCAGTGGGCATCAGGTGTCATGGTGTGATTGAATCACATGAAAGATGTACAGTCACTGCCTGGGCACTCTGGAATTAACAATGAAATTATAACTTGAATCTACCATTTAGAAACGTCAATTTTATGCAAATTTCATTTCACATATACTTCCCCTGTTTAGTGTCCTAATAATGCATTTAACTAGTAAGTCTCAGCAATGCAAAGGACAGCATCTCCTATTTTTCTTTTTATTTCTGAAAATTTTCTGAAAAACTCTGGACCCCTGAGTTGAGTCACTGGGCTTCCCAGCCAGCTCAGTGGTAAAGAATTTGCCTGCCAATACTGGAGATGTAGCTTCAGTCTTGGGGTGGAGAGAATCCCTGGGATGAGGAAAGGGGAACCCACGGCAAAATTCTTGCCTGGAAAATCCCATGGACAGAAGAGAGTTGGTTCTATGTAAAATGGCATTTTCAATCTCTGTTTTAAATATCTAGATTGCATCCAGGTGCTAAGTCATCACTGCATTTCGCAACGTCCCTAAAATCCCAACACCAAACCACATCCCAGTGGGAGTGAGGATAGGAGTGACTCCCCATACTGATCTCTCAAAAAAAGAATAGTTTCAACAGTTGAAAGTCGCTGATTCACATTGAGAATTCATCATGCTCCACAGAAAGCGAGGATGCAGACAATGGAGCAAAGGCTC
>NW_024077988.1:0-692 GCF_014754425.2 Oryx dammah
CTGATACGTGAGATCGCGTATACTGCACCGCAAAATAGCGACGTAGGTTTTTGGTACGGGATTTGCCCGCGATCAGCGCATCGTGGACCAGGAGTTTGAGCGAGTGGCAGGGCGGCAGCGGATAGACCGCGTCAGGCGCCAATACAATCAATGGGTCGCCAACCAGACGCTGGAAGACTACGCGCTGCGCTTCACGGCCAAGAGCGCGCGGCGCTGGTCCGCCGCGCGCGTCGCCAACACCGCGCTCGGCGCGATCTCCTTCCTGGCGCTGGAGGCGATCGGCGGCACCATCACGCTGAACTATGGCGCGATGAACGCCTCCGCCGCGATCCTGGTCGTCAGCGTCATCATCTTCCTGTGCGGGCTGCCGATCGCCTACCATGCCGCGAAGAGCGGCATCGACATCGACCTCCTGACCCGCGGGGCCGGCTTCGGCTATATCGGCTCGACCATCACCTCGCTGATCTACGCCTCCTTCACCTTCATCTTCTTCGCGATCGAGGCGGTGATCCTGGCCAGCGCGCTCGATATGTGCTTCGGCATTCCGCGGCCGATCGGCTACCTGATCAGCGCGGTCGTGATCATTCCGCTTGTCATCTACGGCATCACGCTGATCAGCCGGTTCCAGCTCTGGACCCAGCCGCTGTGGATCATCCTCCACATCATGCCGTTCGCGGCGATCGCCTGGGCCA
>NW_024077988.1:702-1394 GCF_014754425.2 Oryx dammah
CTGATACGTGAGATCGCGTATACTGCACCGCAAAATAGCGACGTAGGTTTTTGGTACGGGATTTGCCCGCGATCAGCGCATCGTGGACCAGGAGTTTGAGCGAGTGGCAGGGCGGCAGCGGATAGACCGCGTCAGGCGCCAATACAATCAATGGGTCGCCAACCAGACGCTGGAAGACTACGCGCTGCGCTTCACGGCCAAGAGCGCGCGGCGCTGGTCCGCCGCGCGCGTCGCCAACACCGCGCTCGGCGCGATCTCCTTCCTGGCGCTGGAGGCGATCGGCGGCACCATCACGCTGAACTATGGCGCGATGAACGCCTCCGCCGCGATCCTGGTCGTCAGCGTCATCATCTTCCTGTGCGGGCTGCCGATCGCCTACCATGCCGCGAAGAGCGGCATCGACATCGACCTCCTGACCCGCGGGGCCGGCTTCGGCTATATCGGCTCGACCATCACCTCGCTGATCTACGCCTCCTTCACCTTCATCTTCTTCGCGATCGAGGCGGTGATCCTGGCCAGCGCGCTCGATATGTGCTTCGGCATTCCGCGGCCGATCGGCTACCTGATCAGCGCGGTCGTGATCATTCCGCTTGTCATCTACGGCATCACGCTGATCAGCCGGTTCCAGCTCTGGACCCAGCCGCTGTGGATCATCCTCCACATCATGCCGTTCGCGGCGATCGCCTGGGCCA
>NW_024077989.1:0-1394 GCF_014754425.2 Oryx dammah
ATGGGTCTTGTTTTCTATCCATTCAGCCAATCTGTGTCTTTTAGTTGAGAGTTTAATCCATTTAAATTTAAAGTAATTATTTATATATTACTATTAGCATTTTACTATTATAATTTAATGCTGCATGTTCCTATACCATTTTTAAAATTTATTTATTTTAATTGGAGGCTAATTAATTTACAATATTGTAGTGGTTTTTGCCATATGTTGACATGAATCAGCCAAGGGTGTACATGTGTCTCCCATCCTGAAGCCCCCTCCCACCTCCCTGCCCATCCCATCCCTCAAAGTCATCCCAGTGCACTGGCCCTGAGGCCCTTGTCTCATGCATTGAACCTGGACTGGCAATCTATTTCACATATTATAATATACATGTTTCAATGCTATTCTCTTAAATCATCCCACCCTTTTCTTCTCCCACAGAGTTCAAAAGTATGTGGTTTACATCCTGTCTCTTTCGCTGTCTCACATTTAGGGTCATCGTTAACATCTTTCTAAATTCTGTACATATGCCTTAATATACTGTACTGGTGTTTTCTTTCTGACTTACTTCACTCTGTATAATAGGCTCCATTTTCATCCACCTCATTAGAACTGACTCAAATGCATTTTTTAATCACTGAGTAGTATTCCGTTGTGTATATATACCACAGCTCTCTTATCCATTAATTTGCCAATGGGCATCTGTGTTGCTTTCATGTCTTAGCTATTGTAAACAGTGCTATGATGGACAATGGGGTACATGTGTCTCTTTCAATTCTGGATTCTTCAGTGTGTATGCCCAGCAGTGGGATTGCTGGATCATATGGCAGTTCTATTTCCAGTTTTTTAAGGAATCTCCACACTATTGTCCATAGTGGCTGTAATAGTTTACATTCCCACAAACAGTGTAAGAAGGTTCCCTTTCTCCATACTCTCCAGCACTTATTGTTTGTAAACTTTTTATAGCAGCCTTTCTGACCAGCATGAGATGGTACCTCATTGTGATTTTAATTTGCATTTCTCTGATAATGAGTAATGTTGAACATCTTTTCATGTGTCTGTTAGCCATCTGTATGTCTTTTTGGAGAAATGTCTGTTAGTTTTTTGACCCATTTTTTGATTGGGTCATTTATTTTTCTGTAAATTGATCTGCATGAGCTGCTTGTATAGTTTGGAGAATAATTCCTTGTCAGTTGCTTCGTTTGCTATTATTTTCTCCCATTCTGAAGGCTATCTTTTCACCTTACTTACTTATAGTTTCCTTCATTGTGCAAAAGCTTTTAAGTTTAATTAGGTCCCATTTGTTTATTTTTGCTTCTATTTCCATTACTCTGGGAGGTGGGTCATAGGGGATCTTGCTGTGAATTATGTCAGAGTGTGTTTTGCCCATGTTTTCCTCTAGGAGTTTTATA
>NW_024077990.1:0-398 GCF_014754425.2 Oryx dammah
GCAGGAGAGGAGCTGAGGCCAGGAAGGCGCCAGTGGCGTCTCCCAGCGTGGGGCAGCGTGATCCTTTCTGGGCAGGAACACTATCAGCGAGGCAAGTCTGGGCAAGTGTCTCCCAGGGCAGAGCAGCCTTTCACCAGGCACTCTGCCAGATCGGGCTTCTGAGCAGAGCTGGAGCCCTGCAGTTCTGCAAGCGCACTTGGGATTTCCCAGCCAGGCTTTGCAGATGCACGCAGCTGGGCTGCCTGCTCTTCCTCCGAGGAGGCTCGCTTTCCGGCGTGCTGTGCACTGGGCTTCCATGCGGGGGCGCCACGCGCCTCCCGGAGGTCTTGGCTCCTGGGCTGCTTCCCTGAGCTGGGGCTTTGGGCGGGAACTCAAAACAGCAAGGGCAGGCTCCAACC
>NW_024077990.1:498-1394 GCF_014754425.2 Oryx dammah
TCCTGGGCTGCTTCCCTGAGCTGGGGCTTTGGGCGAGAACTCAGAACAGCAAGGGCAGGCTCCAACCACTTGCACGCGTCTGTGCTAGGGAGGAGAGCCCTAGGGAAATTCTGTCTGTCAAGCACTGGCAGGCGAGCAGGGTCTCAGCCTCCGCGTTGTGTGGCTGCCTCCCCTAACCAGGGGCCCTGGAAGCCTGGTGCTCTCCTTGCTGCGCTGAGTCCGGGCGGCCAAGGCCCAGCGGGAAAAGCCTTGCTGCTGGGCTTCACTTCCGACTGACACAGCGCTAAATGCTGGAGCCCTAGGCAGGGTGAAAGCCACCGGCCCCTAAAGCCTCCCCAAGGGCGCCTGGGTCCTAGGTGCAAAGGCAAGGCAGGAGAGGAGCTGAGGCCAGGAAGGCACCAGTGGTGTATCCCTACCTGGGGCAGCATGCTCCTTCTTGGGCAGGAACACTAGCAGCGAGGCAAGTCTTAGCAAGGCTCGCCCAGGGCAGAGCAGCCACACACCAGGGGCTCTGGCAGATCGGGCCTCTGAGCAGAGCTGGAGCTCTGCGGTTCTTGAGGCGCACTTGAGATTTCCCAGCTGGGCTGCCTGCTCTTCCCCCGAGGAGGCTCGCTTTCCAGCGTGCTGTGCACTCGGCTTCCATGCGGGGACGCCACGCGCCTCTCGCAGGTCTTGGCTCCGGGGCTGCTTCCCTGAGCTCCGGCTGTGGGCGGGAGCTCAGAACCGCAGGGGCAGGCCCCAACCACTTGCACGCGTCTGTGCTGCTGAGGAGAGCCCTAGGGAATCTCGGTCTGTCAAGCACTGGCAGGGAGCAGGGTCTCTGCGTCCGCGTTCTGGGGCTGCCTCCCCCATCCAGGGGCCCTGGGAGCCTGGTGCTCACCATGCTGCGCTGAGTC
>NW_024077991.1:0-1394 GCF_014754425.2 Oryx dammah
AAAGCTAGTGGATTGGACCTGTCCTGGGTGTGTGCTAGTCGCTCAGTCGTGTCCAGCTCTTTGCAACCTCAAGGATTGTAGCCGCCAGCTGGAGGTGGCAAGGAGAGTTCTCCCATAGAGCAGCTTGCTTTCAGACTTCTGGCCCCTAGAACTGTGACAGAATTACTTTGATGTTATTTTTTTTTAAACAAGACATAAACAATTTTATGCTGTTTTAAGTCCAAATAAGTAAACAGGTCAGTAGAATCCACATTATGAAGAGTTACTGCTCATCCCCATGATCTGTTCTTTATGCAATAGTTTGAAAGAGATTTTTAAAGACAGAAATCCAGAGATTCCCACTGTGCTTAGGATGGACTTCTGACCGTTACTTCCTAGGGTCTATAAGATGCTTCAAGACCGGACCCTTGCTCACCTTTCTGACTGTTTCCTCCTGCCCTTGGCCTCACTGGCCATGCTTCAGTCACGTGGATCTTCTTTCTGTCTCAAAAATGGCCCCAGGGACTTTGTACTTGCTAGTCTCTCTACGGAAAATGCTGTTGTTCCTAAAGACTGCCTGATATCCATGAACTAGTCTCTGCTTACATGTTACCCCCACGTGGAGACACCATCCCTGACCATCTGTTCTAAAGAATTCCCTCTTATTACAGTACTCTCTTTTATTTTCTTCAAAGCACATATCACTCTTTGAAATTCATTTCTTCTTTTTCCTTTTTACCTCCCCTCCACCCCCCAATCAACATAGAGGCTGCCTGTGGGCAGAACCTTTGTCTGTTCATCCCTCCCTGGGTATCCCTGGCATGTACCTGACTGCCAGCTCTAAAGAAGGAACTCAATAAATATTATTGTTGACTCACTGAATGAATAAATTCCTGTTAATGCACTTTGGAAGTTATGAATAAAGAATGAAATTCCTGTTTGAAATTATACTTTTGGCTGTTGAATGGTCCTTCTGGAACAAGATTCAGCTTGGAGATACCACCATGGGGTATGACATCAGTTGTGCTGATGAAGGTTTTATTAACAAGCATCCAGGATGTAGCTGAGGAATGTTGTGGTGTCGAAATCCTGTGCCACACTTCCCCATCACTGTCTTTCCTGCTTTCAGCCGAGCTGGATTTTCTTGAGCTGAAAGAAGAAGCTCAGAAAGTGAAACAAGACACTAATCAAATGGTGTGTTACAGCTCAGCAGTTTGCTGGCAGCAGGGTAGCCTCACTTACTCACAGGCACAGGGGAACCTCTGATCTGTGTGTACTTGGGAACCAGTGTCTGTCGACAACACAAAGTCTTTATTGGGTTCTCATTAAGTGATGGATGTGGAAAAGAACATTTTTACCTGGAACCAAGTAGGCTTCCTTAGGACATTTAATTGACTCTATTTTAATAGACACAG
>NW_024077992.1:0-1394 GCF_014754425.2 Oryx dammah
CTGGTTTTATGTTTAGATCTTTAATCCATTTTGAGTTTATTTTTTTATTTTTTTATTTATTTTTTTTTTTTTTCTGATTTCATTTTTTTAATTTATTTATTTATTTATTTTTAATTTTTACTTTACAATTCTGTATTGGTTTTGGCATAGATTGACATGAATCCACCACAGGTGTACATGCGTTCCCAAACATGAACCCCCCTCCCACCCCCCTCCCCACAACATCTCTCTGGGTCATCCCCGCGCGTCAGCCCCAAGCGTGTCATATCCTGCATCAGACATAGACGGGCATTTCGATTCTTACATGTTATTATACATGTTTCAATGCCATTCTCTCAAATCATCACACCCTCTCCCTCTCCCTCTGAGTCCAAAAGTCCGCTATACACATCTGTGTCTCTTTTGCTGTCCTGCATACAGGGTCATCATTGCCATCTTCCTAAATTCCATATATATGTGTTAGTACACTGTATTGGTGTTTTTCTTTCTGGCTCACTTCACTCTGTATAATTGGCTCCAGTTTCATCCATCTCATCAGAACTGATTCAAATGTATTCTTTTTAATGGCTGAGTAATACTCCATTGTGTATATGTACCACAGCTTTCTTATCCATTCATCTACTGATGGACATCTAGGTTGTTTCCATGTCCTGGCTATTATAAACAGTGCTGCGATGAACATTGGGGTACATGTGTTTCTTTCAATTCTGGTTTCCTCTGTGTGTATGCCCAACAGTGGGATTGCTGGGTCATAAGGCATTTCTATTTGCAATTTTTTAAGGAATCTCCACACTGTTCTCCATAGTGGCTGTACTAGTTTGCATTCCCACCAACAGTGTAGGAGGGTTCCCTTCTCTCCACACCCTCTCCAGCATTTATTGCTTGCAGATTTTTGGATCGCAGACATTCTGACTGGTGTGAAGTGGTACCTCATTGTGGTTTTGATTTGCATTTCTCTAATAATGAGTGATGTTGAGCATCTTTTCATGTGTTTGTTAGCCATCCGTATGTCTTCTTTGGAGAAATGTCTATTTAGTTCTTTGGCCCATTTTTTGATTGGGTCGTTTATTTTTCTGGAATTGAGCTGCAGGAGTTGCTTGTATATTTTTGAGATTAGTTGTTTGTCAGTTGCTTCATTTGCTATTATTTTCTCCCATTCTGAAGGCTGTCTTTTCACCTTGCTTATAGTTTCCTTCATTGTACAGAAGCTTTTAATTTTAATTAGGTCCCATTTGTCTAATTTTGCTTTTATTTCCAGTATTCTGGGAGGTGGGTCATAGAGGATCCTGCTGTGATTTATGTCAGAGACTGTTTTGCCTATGTTCTCCTCTAGGTGTTTTATAGTTTCTGGTTTTATGTTTAGATCTTTAATCCATTTTGAGTTTATTTTTTTA
>NW_024077994.1:0-1393 GCF_014754425.2 Oryx dammah
AAGTCTGTCACTCTTTCCACTGTTTCCCCATCTATTTCCCATGAAGTGATGGGACCAGATGCCATGATCTTAGTTTTCTGAAAGTTGAGCTTTAAGTCAACTTTTTCACTCTCTACTTTCACTTTCATCAAGAGGATCTTTAGTTCTTCACCATAAGGGTGGTGTCATCTGCATGTCTGAGGTTATTGATATTTCTGCTGGCAATCTTGATTTCAGCTTGTGCTTCATCCAGCCCACCGTTTCTCATGATGTACTCTGCATATAAGTTAAATAAGCAGAGTGACAATATACAGCCTTGACTGTATTCTTTTCCTGTTTGGAACCAGTCTGTTGTTCCATGTCCAGTTCTAACTGTTGATTCCTGACCTGCACACAGATTTCTCAAGAGGCAGGTCAAGTGGTCTGGTATTCCCATCTCTTGAAGAATTTTCCACAGTTTCTTGTGATCCACACAGTCAAAGGCTTTCGCATAGTCAATAAAGCAGAAATAGATGTTTCTCTGGAACTCTCTTGCTTTCTTGATGATCCAGTGGATGTTGGCAATTTGATCTCTGGTTCCTCTGCCTTTTCTAAATCCAGCTCGAACACCTGGAAGTTTACAGTTCACATGTTGTTGAAGCTTGGCTTGGAGAATTTTGAGCATTACTTTGCTGGTGTGTGAGATGAGTGCAATTGTGTGTAGTTTGAGCATTCTTTGGCATTGCCTTTCTTAGGGATTGGAATGAAAACTGACCTTTTCCAGTCCTGTGGCCACTGCTGAGTTTTCCAAATTTGCTGGCATATCGAGTGCAGCACTTTCACAGCATCATCTTTCAGGATTTGAAATAGCTCCACTGGAATTCCATCACCTCCACTAGCTTTGTTCGTAGTGATGCTTTCTAAGGCCCACTTGACTTCACATTCCAGGATGTCTGGCTCTAGGTGAGTGATCACACCATCATGATAGTGGGTCATGAAGATCTTTTTGTACCGTTCTTCTGTGTATTCTTGCCATCTCTTCTTAATATCTTCTGCTTCTGTTAGGTCCATACCATTTCTGTCTTTTTTTTCAGCCCATCTTTGTGTGAAATATTCCCTTGGTATCTCTAATTTTCTTAAAGAGATTTTTAGTCTTTCCCATTCTATTGTTTTCCTCTATTTCTTTGCATTGATCACTGAGGAATGCTTTCTTATCTCTCCTTGCTATTCCTTGGAACTCTGCATTCAAATGGGTATATCTTTCTTTTTCTCCTTTGCTTTTGGCTTCTCTTCTTTTCACAGCTATTTGTAAGGCCTCCTCAGACAGCCATTTCGCTTTTTTGCATTTCTTTTTCTTGGGCGTGGTCTTGATCATCCTGTACAATGTCATGAACCTCCGTCCACAGTTCATCAGGCACTGTGTCTATCAGATCTA
>NW_024077995.1:0-1393 GCF_014754425.2 Oryx dammah
CCCCCCAGGCCTCACCTGGTCCTACCCTACGGATGCTGACCAGGCGTCTCACACTCAACCAGAACAAGTGATTGAATTCCTTTTCCTGGAGTGTCTTCCTCCCACCTCCCTTCTCTCAGTAACACACAAACAAATACCTCATCTGTCAACTTTCCTTATCAAAGGTCTGAATCTCGGGGCCCCCAGGGACGTGGGGGAGGTCAGGCTGGAGTCCGAGGAGAGGCAGAGGAAAAAGGAAAACGACCAAAGCACCAGGGCAGTGGAGAGGCCACTAGATCGATTTGGTTTTTTTTCCTGCGCTCTTCTGACTGTGCCTGGGTGCAGAACCAGGTTGGGCCCAAGTCACAAACCGGCCGTGAAGATTTCTATGTGTGTGTTTAAATACATTAGGTTCTACAGGAGAGTTGGGTGGGGGCCGGGTGCCGGGGTCCTAAGAGGCCCTTTCCCCGAGCTGGATTGTCCCACCGCCCCCCCAGGCAGGAATGCTGCTGGAGAGAAGAGCCCGCCCAGAATAGAGACGGGAGTTGGCAAAAGCAGCCTGAGGCCTGTGAGTCCGGTCCCGGGCCCTCACAGGCTGCCCCGCCGAGCAAGGCCCCATGCGAGTGGGGACCCCAGAAACCCTCCCTTAAGCCCACAGGCAGCGCTTTGGCTGCACCATGCTCCAGTCCATACCGATCCCTGCTGGCGGAGGTGCCAGAACTGCCAGCCGCTTACCTGCCCTAGGCAGTTCCTGGATTAAGCCTGAGGAGGCGAGCCTGAGGGGACAACGCCTCCTCAGGTCTGTGGCACCGCCTCAGCTAACCCTACAGGAGAGCCAGCTACCTCCGATGATTGGCTGACAGGTGTCGGCATCTGCAATATGATTGGCAGGCAGGCTGAGTTACGCGCCTGCGCAGGCGATGGACACCCCCGCCCACCACTGCCATCAAAAAAAAAAAACAAAAACAAAAACAAAAAAAAACGCTGGGGGCGAGGTCAGGCTGAATCTGAACCTCAAGGGTCTTGGGTCACGATTGCTCAGCTCACTGAACCGGAAGAAAGAAAAAACAGATGGCACAGTCGCCAGGCCACAGGGCTGAGAGCAGCTTCCGAGTCTACCAGGGGAGTCCAGTGATGGTGTCCAGCACTCACCGCCCTCATGGGTGACCTCCCTTAAGCAAGCTCCTTGCTTAATGTACGTGATAGTACAGTGGACCTTGAAGCCCCTCCTCTTGGAAGTACATTTCGGTCAATGCAGGGCAGCCTGCCCCTGTTTTCGCATAGTCTATTTGAGCTGAGATGGAGCTTTACTTTTTCTTCTTCTTCTTCTTCTTCTTTTTAATTTTAGAGCTTTACACTTTAATGACTGAGGAAAACCGAAAAGAATTTTATTTTCTGACGTGAAAATTGTGTG
>NW_024077996.1:0-1393 GCF_014754425.2 Oryx dammah
AATTTTAGAGCTTTACACTTTTAATGGCTGAGGAAAACCGAAAAGAATTTTATTTTCTGACGTGAAAATTGTGTGAAATTCAATTTTCGGAGTCCTTAAAGTTGGAACAGGGACTTGCCAGTTTCTTTGGTTATTATCTCTGGCTGAAAACTTAATTAATCGCCAGTGATCATATTCGCAAAGCCTAAGTTATTTCTTTTTTGGCCCTTTACATAGTCTTCTTTAAATACCCTGTTCTGCTGGAAAGCTCATAGCAGTCATATGGGACAATAAAGTTTTGGTTTTGTTACAATATTTTCTTCTCTATTTTATTCATTTTTCATTCTTTACTAATTTCATTCCTTCTTATCAGTATGAGTTTCTTCTGTTGCTCATCTTTACAACTTTTTGAGATAAGTATTTGTAACTCTCATTTCTCGCACATCTAATGCTATAAGCTTACCTTAATTTGTTGTTGTTGTTCAGTCCCTCAGTCATGTTGGACTCTTTGCAACCCCATGGACTGCATGCAGCACACCAGGCTTCCCTGTCCTTCACTGTCTCCTGGAGTGTATGCTCAAACTCATGTGCACTGAGTTGGTGATACCATCCAAATAGCTCATCCTTCGCTGCCCACTATTTCTCCTGCCCTCAGTCTTTCCCAGCATCGAGGTCTTTTCCAATGACTTGGCTTTTCACATCAGGTAGCCAGACTATTGGATCGTCAGCTTCAGCATCAGTTCTTCCAGTGAATATTCAGAGTTGATTTCCCTTAGGATTGACTGGTTGGACCTTGCTGTCCAAGGGGCTCTCAAGAGTCTTCTCCAACCCCACAGTTCCAAAGCATCAATTCTTCGGCACTCCACCTTCTTTATGGTACAGCTGTGACATCCATACATGACTGCCGGAGAAACCATAGCTGTGACTCGATGGACTTTGTCAGCAAAGAAATGTCTCTGCTTCTTAATATGCTATCTAGGTTTGTCATAGCTTTTCTTCCAAGGGCCACGTATCTTTTAAGCTCATGGCTGCATTCACTATCCACAATCATTTTGGACCCCAAGAAAATAAATCTGTTACTCTTTCCATTGTTTCCCCATACGAATGTAACTGTGTCCCACAATTTTTGCTGAATAGACTGTACATTATCATTCACTTTCAAGTATATCCTAGTATTCTCTTCTAAAGACAAGACTATCCATTGTATGGGGTTCCCCGGTCCCTCTGCTGGTAAATCACTTTCCAGCCAATGCAGGAGACACAAGAGGCCTGGGTTCGATCCCAGGTCAGGAGGATCCCCTGGAGAAAATAATGGCAATCTGCTACAGAACTCTTGCATGAAAATTCCAGATAGATATATATTATGGATGAATATAGTTACTTATACTTTCCAAGTGAAAGGCATTTTAAAAGA
>NW_024077997.1:0-1393 GCF_014754425.2 Oryx dammah
GTTCTGCATGCACTTCTGTGTCTGAAGGTGTATTCCTGATGTATCCATGGAGAGAGATGTACTCCACGTCCACCTATTCCTCTGCCATCTTGTTCTCCTGTATGAAGTTTTAAAACAATTTCAAAAACCAGGAAATTAGAAAATTGAAGTGTATGTGAAATTTTTGTTTTGCCAGTTCTGTACTATATATCAGTCCCCATTTATATATTTAAATGTTTGATTAACTAGGATATGTGGAAAATATGTAAATAAACTAGGATATGTGGGGAAAGTATAATAGAGGTAGTGGATGGGTGTATCAGTTTCTTCACTTTATCTGTTGCATATCACACATAAACTGCTTCTGAAGAACTCCACAGCACACTTTGGGAGAATGAGAATAAACTAGGAAATGAAATTGCTAGGAAAATAATTCAGAACTTACTGAACTCTGTCATGACTGACCTAGAGAAAACACTACAGCTGGGGTCAAGAGGTTAGAATTTTTAGATCCTCCTAGCTTTTCTCTCATTGTTTTGCTGAGAGTCACATCCTTCCCAGATTTCTACATCCAATAACAGTGGTGCTGATAAATTCTTTTTAACTGTAAAATTTTTTATGGTTATATTCATGAGTTACAATATTATATTTGTTCAGGTTTACAACATAGTGATTCAGTTGTTTTATATATTATACTCTGTTTACATTTATTATTAGATAATTGGTATATTCTCTGTGCTATACAGCATATCCTTGTTGCTTAAAGTTCAAAATGAATAATTTAACATATAATGAAATATTAAGTTGTAATGAAAACCATTGTAAATTAAAAAGGACTGAAATCTCAGAGTGCTTTCTTTCTTTCCAAGGATGCAGTAAGCTTGAAATCAATCTTTTAAAAAAGAAAAATGGAGAATAGAATTATGGACAGCAGGAGAGGGGAGGAGAGGGTGAGATGCATGGAAAGAGTAACACGGAAATTTAAATTACCATATGTAAAATAGATAGCCAACAGGAATTTGCTGTATGGCTCAGGAAACTCAAACCATGGCTCTGTATCAACCTAGACGGGTGGGATGGGGAGGGAGATGGGAGGGAGCTCCAAAAGGGAGGGGATATATGTATACCCTAGGCTGATTCATGTTGAGGTTTGACAGAAAACAGCAAAATTCTGTAAAGCAATAATCCTTCAATAAAAAATTGATTAAAAAAATAAAAAACATCTCAAAACAAACAAAAATAAAAGGAATAGGAAAATCACCAACTACTTTGAAATTCAGCAATATACTTATAGAAATAAAAATGTCAATGCAGCAAGAAGAAAACACATAGACATTAAATTCAGTAAATACTATCATAAGCAATAGCAGTCAAATACTTGAAGTGGAAGAAGGAGTCATCTTATTTCTCTTAA
>NW_024077999.1:0-1392 GCF_014754425.2 Oryx dammah
AGTAACTCACCAAATCTAAGTAGACATAGGAAAATTCATACAGGAAGGAAACATTTCAAATGTACAGCATGTGGCAAAGCCTTTAATCAGAGTTCATATTTAACTGAACATCAGCGAATCCATGCTGGGGCAAAACCATACAAGTGTACAGAATGTGGCAAAGCCTTTATCTGTTGTTCACGTGTTACTCAACATCAGCAAATTCATACTGGGGAGAGACCTTATAAATGTACAGCATGTGGCAAGGCTTTTAAGCAGAGTTCAACTTTAACTGAACATCAGTGAATCCATACTGGGGAGAGACGTTATAAATGTACAGAATGTGGCAAATCCTTTACCCGTTATTTACTTCTTACTCAACATCAACGAATCCACACTGGGGAGAGACCTTATAAAGGTATAGAATGTGGCAAAGCCTTTAACTGGCATCTGAGTCTTACTGTACATCAGCAAACTCATACTGGGGAGAAACCATACAAATGTAAAAAATGTGGCAAAGCCTTTATCCATTGTTCACATCTTACTCTACATCAACGAATCCATACTGGGGAGAACCTTTATAAATGTACAGACTGTGGCAAAGCCTTTTCCCAGAGTTCAGGTCTTTCTCAACATCAGAGAATTCATACTGCAGAGAAACCCTATAAATCAGTGATAAAAAAGGTTGGTCCTAAATATACAATTTTGAAACAAAGAGTGTTTACTTTGGAAAGATACATGAATGAAATACAAAAATGTAGACAAGTGTTTAATCAAACATCAGAAGTAAATCAATGCCAGAGAATTCATACTAGAAAGCATTTCATTCATACCACTTTTGTTGAATTACTCTAAATAGAAACACTGTCGCAAGTATTCCATATTTAAAACATGTACTAAATTGATATGTTCGTATGGGTCACAAGATGAAGGGGTGGATATTTGCAGAGGTATAATTATTAGTCATGTATCCTTGTTTATATTAACATTATTTGAGATCATTAAGGAACCCAAACGAATGTCATTCAACTCTCAAGTTACTCTGCTGTGATTTGCTTCTACTGTATATATGACCTTCTGTTTTTGATGGTTGTTACCTCAATTGTAAGAGAAGCCCTTCTATACTAGGTGGGAATCATTTATATTTATTCTCCAATTTATAAGATTAAGAACACAGTAATGTTATATGCACACTAAACCTCTAAATGGAGGTATTTGTCACTGATGTCAACCATCTGTGTTGTCACCATGATGTAAGTGTTCAGGGAATAATTCAAAGTAAGACGGAAGTTTGCTCTAAGTTTTCAATAATTATGTCAATTGCTTTTTAAGCATAAAACAAGGATTGTTCATTAAAATCGAAGGTCTTTTTATAACATCAACATCGAGAAATCATGCATATTACCTGGCAGG
>NW_024078000.1:0-1392 GCF_014754425.2 Oryx dammah
TGGGAACAGTTTCAGAGGGATAAAGGTTTGATAACTCTTCCCTAAATGTTTGATAAAATTCACGGGTGAAGCCGTCAGGTCCTAGACTTTTGTTTGTTGGGAACGTTTCAATCACGGGTCAATTTCAGTGCTTTTTCTGTTCATATATTTTCTATTTCTTACTGGTTCAGTCTTGGGAGACTGTACCCTTCTATGAACTTGTCCATTTCTTCCAGGTTGTCCATTTTATTGGCATACAGTTGTTCACAGTAGTCTCTTAGTCTTGGTATTTCTATGCAGTCAGTTGTAACTTAACCGTTTTCATTTCTGATTTTACTGCTCTGAGTCCTCTCCCTTTTTTTTTCTTGATGAGTCTGGCTAAATGTTTATCAGTCTTGTTTATCTTTTCAGAGAACCAGCTCTTAGTTTCATTGAGCTTCACAATTGTTTTCTTTGTCTCTGTCATTTATTTCTATTATGATATTTATGATTCCTTCCTTCTGCTAATTTTAGGTTTTGTTTGTTCTTTCTCTAGTAGTTTTAGGTGTGAGGTTAAGTTGTTTATTTCAAATTTCTCTTGAGGTAAGATTGTATTGCTATAAACCTCCTTCTTTGAACTGCTTTTGCTGCATCATGTGAGTTTTGAACCATTCAGCTTTTGTTTTAATTTGTCTCTAGGCATCTTTTCATTCCTTCAGTGACCCAGTGGTTGTTTAGTAGCATGTTGTTTAGCCACCACAACTTTGTATTTCTCATCGTTTTTTCCTTGTGGTTTATTTCTAATCTCATAGTCCTGTCATCAGAAAAGATGCTTGAGATGATTTCGATTTTCTTAAATTTACCAAGGCTCAACTTGTGGCTCTATAAATATCAATTAAGTTCAATTTAGGAAGCAGAGATTAAATAGCTAACATCTGTCGGATCATAGAAAAAGGAAGAGAATTACAGACAAACATGTACTTCTGCTTTACTGACTATGCTAAAGCCTTTGCTGTGTGGATGAAACAAACTGTGGAAAATTCTTAAAGAGATGGGAATACCAGACCTCATTACCTGCCTCCTGAGAAATCTGTTTGCAGGTTAAGATGCAACTGTTCGAACCGGACATGGAACAATGGACTTGTTCAAAATTGGCAAAGGTGTACGGCTGTATATTGTTACCCTGCTTATTTAACTTATATACAGGGTACATCATGCAAAATGGCAGGCTGGATGAAGTGCAAGCTGGTATGAAGACTGCTGGAAGAAATATCAATAACCTCAGATATGCAGATGACATCACTCTTATGGCAGAAAGCAAAGAAAAACTAAAGAGCCTCTTGAAGTAAAAGAGGAGAGTCAAAAAGCTGGCTTTAAACTCAACATTCTAAAAACAAAGATCATGGCATCCATTCCATCACTTCTTGGCAAATA
>NW_024078002.1:0-1390 GCF_014754425.2 Oryx dammah
ACACTAGCCCTCACATCTCTCTGCTTAACCAATTTGGATTCCCTTGTTGGACACGACTGAGCAACTTCACTTTCACTTTTCTCTTTCATGCATTGGAGAAAGAAATGGCAACCCACTCCAGTATTCTTGCCTGGAGAATCCTAGGGACGGGGGAGCCTGGTGGGCTGCCATCTATGGGGTCACACAGAACCGGACACAACTGAAGCGACTTAGCAGCAGCAGAAGCAGCCCATTCTTGATGGCCCTGGGGCAAGTTAAAAGCTCATTGTTGTTGTATGTCAGAAACCAAAACAACATTGCAAAAAAATTTAAATAAAAAAATAAGAAAAAAAGAGAAAAGGATAAAGTTTTACAAAAGGGAAATAAATGAAAAACACTTAAAAAAAACTCATTGTTTCCTCAATGACTATAGTATAGCTTTAAATAAATGATTGAACCTCTGCTGGCCTCAGTATCCACTTTTATTCAGCTCATTAGCATCATTTTGGCTCTGTTCTTAGATTATCTAGGATTGGAAGAACTGTTTCAAGGAAAAAAAAAAACACATTGATCTAGCATAAGCAAAAAATAAATTTAAAAAAAGAACAAAGAAACAAAACAAAACTACAGTCAGCACTCCATATCCACTGATTCCCCATCCACAGATTCAACCATCTGAGAATCAAAAATACTGAAAAAAAAAAAAAAAACCCAAAGAGTGAAATTGAATTTGTTGCAGGTTGCCAGCTACGGAGACCCGTGTTTGATCCCTGGGTGGGGACGATCCCCTGGAGAAGGGAATGGATACCCACTCCAGTATTCTTGCCTGGAGACTTCCATGGACAGAGGAGCCTAGCAGGTTATATGGGGTTACAAACAGTCAGTCATAACTGAGAGACTAATACTTTCACTTTACATTGTTTTTACAACTATTGACATAAGTGAAGTCGCTCAGTCGTGTCCAACTCTTTGCGACCCCGTGGACTGTAACCTACCAGGCTCCTCCGTCCATGGGATTCCCCAGGCAAGAATACTGGAGTGGGTTGCCATTTCCTTGTCCAGGGGATCTTCCTGACCCAGGGATTGAACCCAGGTCTCCTGCCTTGATGAAAGTGAAAGAGGAGCATGAAAAAGTTGGCTTCAAGCTCAACATTCAGAAAATGAAGATCATGGCTTCTGGTCCCATCACTCCATGGGAAATAGATGGGGAAACAGTAGAAACAGTGTCAGACTTTATTTGGGGGGGCTCCAAAATCACTGCAGATGGTGACAGCAGCCATGAAATTAAAAGACGCTTACTCCTTGGAAAAAAAGTTATGACCAACCTAGATAGTATATTCAAAAGCAGAGACATTACTTTGCCAACTAAGGTCCGTCTAGTCAAGGCTATGGTTTTTCCTGTGGTCATGTA
>NW_024078003.1:0-300 GCF_014754425.2 Oryx dammah
GGAGGCGGGTATGTCGGGGAACTTCTTTAGTTGCAGCAAGGGTGTGAGAGACCCTTTGGAAGTTCAAGAGGGAAGGGGCGATTTGCCTCGAGACGCCTCAGCGGAAAAGGGCCTCATCTCGCTTGGAGGGGAGAACCTCCTGGATTTTCTCGAGTTGCGGCGGGACCATCTCGACTTACGATGGACCTCTGGCACCCTCCCTTGTGGCCTCAGGATAGGCCAGTCTCCATGTGAGATTCGAGGGGCCTGTCGAGATTCCTCTGCAGTCGGTGCCGGGGCCGAAGACCTCCTGTGGAGTCT
>NW_024078003.1:400-1390 GCF_014754425.2 Oryx dammah
GACAGGGCTGTCACACGTGCCACTGTTTTGTGAGTTGATCCTCGGCGTGCATGTCGAGGAAGTGCAGGGAAATCAGGTTCTTCTGGAGTGGACTGAGACATTTTGTGCACATTGGGAATGGTGGCACGACCCATGGAGTTCCTCTCGACTTTCCTGTGGAGAGGGCCGCCTACGAGATGCGACAGCAATGCCGGGAATCCTTTCCAGACGTAGCAGGGAAAGGAACCCTCACCTAGAGCTTTGAGGAGGAAACGGGGAACCTCTTGATGTGGGCGAGCCCCTCGGTGTTCCTCTCGAGTGGAGGCGGGTATGTCGGGGAACTTCTTGAGTTGCAGCAAGGGTGTGAAGGACCCGTTCGAAGTTCAAGATGGAAAGGGTGATTTGCCTCGTGACGCCTCAGCGGAAAAGGGCCTCATCCCGCCTGGAAGGGAGAACCTCCTGGATTTTCTCGAGGTGCGGCGGGACTTTCTCGACTTACGACGGGGACCTCTGGGACCCTCCCGTGTGGCCTCAGGACAGGCCAGTCTCCATGCGAGTTGCGAAGGGCCTGTCGGGATTCCTCTGCAGTCGGTGCCGGGGCCGAAGACTTCGTGTCGAGTCTATGACGGAACCTGAGGATTCTTCTCCAGTGCTGACATGGATCTTGGGGTCCTTATGGAGGCTCCACATGGGAGTCAGTCCTCGTCTCGAGTGGGGACATGCACTTCCGCTTTCCTCACGAGCTGGAGCAGCCGTGGCAGGCTTCCCGGCCTCTTGATACAGGGATCTGTGCCATTCTTTGGAGGCTTTCCCACGAGGCTTTGCGAAAGAGCTGTTACACGTGCCACTGTGGTGGGAGTCGATCCTCGGCGTGCATGTCGAGGAAGTGCAGGGTAATCAGGTTCTTCTGGAGTGGACTGAGACATTTTGTGCCCATTGGGAATGGTGGCACGACCCATGGAGTTCCTCTCGACTTTCCTGTGGAGAGGGCCGCCTACGAGATGCGACAGC
>NW_024078005.1:0-1390 GCF_014754425.2 Oryx dammah
CTTGACAGACCGTGTTTCCCTAGGGATCTCCTCTCCAGCACAGACGCGTGCAAGTGGTTGGGGCCTGCCCCTGCGATTCTGAGTTCTCGCCCAAAGCCCCAGCTCAGGGAAGCAGCCCCGGAGCCAAGACCTCCGGGAGGCGCGTGGCGCCCCTGCATGGAAACCGAGTGCACAGCACGCTGGAAAGCGAGTCTCCTCGGGGAAAGAGCAGGCAGCCCCGCTCCGTGCGTATGCAAGTTCTGGCTGGGAAATCCCAAGTGCGACTCCAGAACGGCAGACTCCAGCTCTGCTCAGAGGCCCGATCTTGCAGAGTCCCTGGTGTGAGGCTGCTCTGCCCTGGGCGACACTTGCCCAGACTTGCCTCGCTGCTAGTGTTCCTGCCCAGGAAGGATCATGCCGCCCCAGGTTGGGAGACACCACTGGCGCCTATCTGGCCTCAGCTCCTCTCCTGCCTTGCCTTTGAACCTAGGGCCCAGGCGCCCTTGGGGAGGCTTTAGTGGCCGGTGGCTTTCACCCTCCCAAGGGCTGCAGCACATAGCACTGTGTCACACGGAATAGAAGCCCAACTGCAAGGCTTCTCCCGCTTGGGCTTGGCTGCGCGACTCAGCGCAGCATGGTGAGCACCAAGCTCCCAGGGCCCCTGGATGGGGGAGGCAGCCCCAGAACGCGGACGCAGAGACCCTGCTCCCTGCCAGTGCTTGACAGACCGAGATTCCCTAGGGCTCTCCTCAGCAGCCCAGACGCGTGCAAGTGGTTGGGGCCTGCCCCTGTGGTACTGAGCTCCCGCCCACAGCCGGAGCTCAGGGAAGCAGCCCCGGAGCCAAGACCTGCGAGAGGCGCGTGGCGTCCCCGCATGGAAGCCGAGTGCACAGCACGCTGGAAAGCGAGCCTCCTCGGTGGAAGAGGAGGCAGCCCAGCTGGGAAATTTCAAGTGCGCCTCAAGAACGGCAGAGCTCCAACTCTGCTCAGAGGCCCGATCAGCCAGAGCCCCTGGTGTGAGGCTGCTCTGCCCTCGGCGAGCCTTGCTAAGACTTGCCTCGCTGCTAGTGTTCCTGCCCAGGAAGGAGCATGCTGACCGATGCTGGGAGACGCCACTGGCGCCTTCCTGGCCTCAGCTCCTCTCCTGCCTTTCCTTTGCACCTAGGACCCAGGCGCCCTTGGGGAGGCTTTAGGGGCCGGTGTCTTTCACCCTGCCTAGGGCTCCAGCCTTTAGCGCTGTGTCAGTCGGAAGTGAAGCCCAACAGCAAGGCTTTTCCCGCTGGGTCTTGGCCGCCCGGACTCAGCGCAGCAAGGAGAGCACCAGGCTTCCAGGGCCCCTGGTTAGGGGAGGCAGCCGCACAACGTGGAGGCTGAGACCCTGCTCGCCTGCCAGTGCTTGACAGACCGAATT
>NW_024078006.1:0-1390 GCF_014754425.2 Oryx dammah
GCATAGCCCCAAAGTGGTGAATTATGTTTTCTTACTTACGTCTTTCATCATGAGAAGGATTTAATTATGAGGAGGAACTTATCATGTATTGTGAAAAGACTGCTCTGAAGAAGGATAGGAGATACGGGTTTTACAAAAGTTTTGGTACAATTATCAGGTATGGAAAATGTCTGAATATTATGGTTAACAAAAGAAAAACTGGACACCTCAAGTGAATAGATTGAGATATTTTCTACCTATGGGAAGATGCAAGAATCTGGGCTCCTTGAAATAATTCCTTTGATAAGCACCTTAATCAGGTCTAGTATCAGTTGTTTCTGTCGCAAATTCTTTGGGCAACACTGCTGGCAACTTCAGTAACTAAGAACTTGATAGTGGGCAACCTGATTTCATCAAGAGTTGCCCCAGGTTTCACATTTACAGATGGTTGCAATGGCTTATTACTTGATTAATGCAGCATCCTTTATTTACTGATATGGCCTGCAAATTTCTTAGTTCACAGTGTGCTCTATTCTCTACAACCTCAGAATAAGTTACCATCTCTACAAAGATTTTTCTACTCTCACAGAAGTTGACTCTGTGCTCTTACCTCAACAGGTCATACAGAGGACCTAAAGTAATGTGAAAATACCTAACACAGGTTTTGTACAAATCCCAAAGAGACAAGAAACTGAAAGCAAAATATAAATTTGAAGAACATGACCAGAAAAACTTGGATCAAGGAAAGGTAAAATATATGTATATATGTATCTTTAAAATTATACCCCTACAGTGATATGTTCAAATAGGCATATATACGTATACTGTGTAAATATTTATCTCTACTCACACGCACACACAAACACACACATATTTACACAAAAACACACACACATATTGCCATATGTATCTAAACTTTCTCTGGAATATTCTCAAAAAAAGAGTTTTTACATTAAGGCATAACTCGTCTTAGTATTTTAAATCAGCCAAATATATTCTCAGAAAACAAAGACATGGAGCTAAAAGTTAAAAATGGGATACATGTTTGAAAATTTGTTAATGTGTGGAAAATTAAACAAGACGTTCCTAAAGAACCAATATTGTAAAGTGTCAGTCACATGGGAAAATAGGTAATTCTCTAAGGTGAATGTAAGTGAAAGTACTTTTAGCAAATCATCATATCCTGCAAAAGTACATACCTGCAGTTATATACCTTCTGAAAAATGTATAGTGCTACCTATAGAGTGCAAAATTATGTACCTAACTTTTGACATATACATATAGGTGTTGCAGTGCATATGTATATATATATATATATGTGTGTGTGTGTGCGTGTGTGTGTATGTATATTATGTATTTATATATATATATATATGTATATATACATATATATGTATATTTAAAATCATGT
>NW_024078007.1:0-1239 GCF_014754425.2 Oryx dammah
AAATCAACATCTCTTGATATCTGGGCTGAGAAACTTGAGTTAATTTATTTTGCAGAGCTAAGCAGGAAGGTCATCAGTCTGGACACTGACACTGCTGCTTGGTGAACCACGATGAGAGCTGTGCGTGTGGACTGGGGGGCAGAGGAGAGATGCTGTCCACATGGAAACCGCACCTCTTGCTGCTAATTCTGTGATATTTCTCTGTGACCTACTAGAGCCCCCTTTTGCTTTTTTGGACTGGTTTCTATTCTGCAACCACATAATCTCTAAGACAAATCCAGTAACTGTCTCAGATGGTGGTGGTTGTGACATAATTTGAAAGCAGCGTATTTAGTCGACATTCAATAAATGCTGGCAAATCTCTCCCTGTTCTTGTCAGCCAGTCAGTCATTCAGCAGTAGAAAGAGGAAATTCAGAAATAGGCTAAACTAGGGCTGGACCTCAGCCTGTGTTTTATGAACATCTTTACTAATCTGTAAAATGAAGATAATACTAGTACTGACTTCATTGTCAACTAAGAATATTAAATGAGATAATCCAAATTTAATACCTAGCACATAATTAGACTATTACTTTTTACTGTTGTTATCATTTAAGATGCAACAAGTGTTGTTCTAGATCTTGATCTAGGCAAGGAGAGAAGACACGGTAAGAGCAGGATCTGGAGTGGAAGTGAGATCAGAGGAGGATGTACCGGCGAGGGGGATCAGAGGACTGGGCAGCAGAAAGGACTGAAATGCGAACTGGAAACTGAGGAGGGGGCACTGGAGTAAGAAGCCTCATGTGCGTCCAGCACTTTGGCGTCTACCCAACGCTGTCACCTACCACATCTCATTTGTCCATCACAACACTTTACAGGATAGATAAGGAAAGATGATCTTACGTACACTTTAAAGATGGGAAACTGAGGTTCAATACAGATGTGTATAACATGCATCGATCGAATCTAAATCTGCTGTCTTATCCTTTAAGCTCAACATTCAGAAAACTAAGATCACGGCATCCGGTCCCATCACCTCATGGCAAATAGATGGGGAAACAGTGGCTGACTTTATTTTTCTGGGCTCCAGAATCACTGCAGATGGTGACTGCAGCCATGAAAATACGCTTACTCCTTGGAAGGCAAGTTGTGACCAACTTAGACAGCATATTTAAAAGCAGAGACATCATTTTGCCAACAAAGGTCTGTCTAGTCAAGGCTATGGTTTTTCCAGCGGTCATGTATAGATGTGAGAGTTG
>NW_024078008.1:0-1389 GCF_014754425.2 Oryx dammah
TAGATCTGATAGACACAGTGCCTGATGAACTGTGGACGGAGGTTCATAACATTGTACAGGATGATCAAGACCACCCCCAAGAAAAAGAAATGCAAAAAAGCGAAATGGCTGTCTGAGGAGGCCTTACAAATAGCTGTGAAAAGAAGAGAAGCCAAAAGCAAAGGAGAAAAAGAAAGATATACCCATTTGAATGCAGAGTTCCAAGGAATAGCAAGGAGAGATAAGAAAGCCTTCCTAAGTGATCAATGCAAAGAAACAGAGGAAAACAATAGAATGGGAAACACTAAAGATCTCTTCAAGAAAATTAGAGATACCAAGGGACTATTTCACGCAAAGATGGGCTGAAAAAAAGACAGAAATGTTATGGACCTAACAGAAGCAGAAGATATTAAGAAGAGATGGCAAGAATACACAGAAGAACTGTACAAAAAGATCTTCATGACCCACTATCACGATGGTGTGATCACTCACCTAGAGCCAGACATCCTGGAATGTGAAGTCAAGTGGGCCTTAGAAAGCATCACTACGAACAAAGCTAGTGGAGGTGATGGCATTTCAGTGGAGCTATTTCAAATCCTGAAAGATGATGCTGTGAACGTGCTGCACTCAATATGCCAGCAAATTTGGAAAACTCAGCAGTGGCCACAGGACTGGAAAAGGTCAGTTTTCATTCCAATCCCTAAGAAAGGCAATGCCAAAGAATGATCAAACTACTACACAATTGCACTCATCTCACACACCAGCAAAGTAATGCTCAAAATTCTCCAAGCCAAGCTTCAACAACAAGTGAATTGTAAACTTCCAGATGTTCGAGCTGGTTTTAGAAAAGGCAGAGGAACCAGAGATCAAATTGCCAACATCCGCTGGATCATCAAGAAAGCAAGAGAGTTCCAGAGAAACATCTATTTCTGCTTTATTGACTATGCCAAAGCCTTTGACTGTGTGGATCACAATCAACTGTGGAAAATTCTGAGAGATGGGAATACCAGACCACCTGACCTGCCTCTTGAGAAATCTGTGTGCAGGTCAGGAATCAACAGTTAGAACTGGATATGGAACAACAGACTGGTTCCAAATAGGAAAAGAATACAGTCAAGGCTGTATATTGTCACTCTGCTTATTTAACTTATATGCAGAGTACATCATGAGAAACGGTGGGCTGGATGAAGCACAGGCTGAAATCAAGATTGCCAGCAGAAATATCAATAACCTCAGACATGCAGATGACATCACCCTTATGGCAGAAAGTGAAGAAGAACTAAAGATCCTGTTGATGAAAGTGAAAGTGGAGAGTGAAAAAGTTGACTTAAAGCTCAACTTTCAGAAAACTAAGATCATGGCATCTGGTCCCATCACTTCATGGCAAATATATGGGGAAACAGTGGAAAG
>NW_024078009.1:0-1389 GCF_014754425.2 Oryx dammah
TTAACATTCAACTCACTATGAACTTAGAAGGCCATGTGTATAAGAGCATGTATATGAGTGCATGGTCAGTTTTGCTGAGATCCACTTCTTAGAGCTAGATTTCCAGGTTCCAGGTAACATTTTAGGGGGGAGGGAATAAGGTATATGGAAGGGGGCTGTGGCCTAGGGAGAAAGTGAGGGGTGGGAAGGCCGTGAGAATATTAGTTTCTGGCAAAAATGTCCAGGGAAAAGATAATGACACAGGAAAAGATAAATTGCCAGGAAACAGATAAACAAAGGAAAACACATCCCATCATAGATGTTTGAGGTCATGTGAACTTTGTTATTTTTTTTCCAGGAACTCAGTTTAGGAACAAAGTGTGCAGGGGCAGAAGTGAGGGGAATGAGGATGTTAGGGCCAACCTACCCAGCCATGTGCTCTGTGTCCCATGCTGCTGCTGCTTCTGCTGCTATGTCTCAGAGGTTAATATCTCTTTTTCCAGGAAGGCTTAAGCTCTTCGCCCCAGGCTGTCTATCCGGCAAAGGTGTAGAAATACCATTTTTCTCACGAACCCTCTGGTGACAGTGTCTCTTCCTTGCTGAATGGCTTAGGACGGAATGTTTTCAACCACGACGGACCTTTCCTTTATCTAGGGCTATGTCGCTACTCTGTTCGAGAGCCAGTGGGACATCCTGGAGCATATGGAGCTCACTGAGGGACTGGTCAGCACTTAGGGTGGTCCTTCTGAAGTAGATGACTGCTTTCCAGAATTGTGTCCACCTCTGGATAGAGCAAAGGACAGACTGGCACAAATGGGGTAGGGAGAGTTCAACGTCTCTTCCGCCAGTGTTGGCCTCTCATCCCAGATACCATGGTTCCAACGTGGACATGCCTGAGGGTGATGACCCACATGCAGTTCTGTCCCACATGAAGTTCTCACTCTACAACTTTTTTTCCCTGAAGCAGCATCTCTTTGGAGGGCAAAGGGTAAATTTTGAACGTGAAAGTTTATGGTTTATGGATTTCCCTTCTAGATGCCCTGAATGAGATCTCCTGCTCAGGGCCAGCTTTTGCATTTGAACATCTGTACCCCAGTTTGCCCCTTCTCCAGAGAAGCATCTACAGTTCTAGAAGGCAAGGCTTGGCCTTCTCTGGGTGATTTCTGAACAACCAGCCCAGGAGACACTGGAGACATGTTTTCTTACTTTTTTAATCTATAAACTTCATAGAACCCTCGAGGCCCTCTCAGGCTGGTGCCAGTCCTTCTCAGCACTAGTTCAAAACAAAACAAAGCCAAAACTATGGTGTAATAACTCTGCAGCAGGTTTGAGATGGCTTATTGGGGCATGGCTTTCAGGATCTTGGACTGGGCTCGTTCTAGGGACTGCACGTCATTTATCCACATTCAA
>NW_024078010.1:752-1389 GCF_014754425.2 Oryx dammah
GAGCATCACTGAAGCAAGATAGCACGCAGGCTCACAAAGAGCAGAGTGTGTGTTTGTGCGAGTGTGCGTGTGTGTGAGTGTGTGTGTGGGTGTGTGTATGTGTGCGCATCACAAAGATCTCCGGGTGGAGGGCATGGCAACCCTCTCCAGTGCTCTTTCCTGGAGAATCCCATGGAGAGAGGAGCCTGGTGGGCTACAGTCCATAGGGTCTGCAGAGTCGAGCACCACTGAAGCAAGGGAGCACGCAGGCTCACAAAGAGCAGTGTGTGTGAGTGTGTGTGTGCGTGTGTGTGTGAGTGTGTGTGTGAGTGTGTGCGTGTGTGTGAGTGTCCGTGTTTGTGCGTGTGTGTGTGTGAGTGTGTGCATGTGTGTGCGTGTGTGTGCATGTGTGTGTTTGTGTGTGTGTATGTGCGCATCACAAAGATCTCCGGGTGGAGGGCATGGCAACCCTCTCCAGTGCTCTTTCCTGGAGAATCCCATGGAGAGAGCAGCCTGGTGGGCTACAGTCCATAGGGTCTGCAGAGTCGAGCACCACTGAAGCAAGGTAGCATGCAGGCTCACAAAGAGCAGTGTGTGTGTGTGTGTGTGCATGTGTGCGTGTGTGTGTGTGTGTGTTCTCAGTCAGTCAGTCATGACC
>NW_024078011.1:0-1389 GCF_014754425.2 Oryx dammah
TGGTCAAAGGAGATGGCAAGGGTGAACGTCGACATTCTAGGAATCAGTGAACTAAAATGGACTGGAATGGGTGAATTTAACTCAGATGACCATTATATCTACTACTGCGGGCAGGAATCCCTCAGAAGAAATGGAGTAGCCATCATGGTCAACAAAAGAGTCCAAAATGCCGTACTTGGATGCAATCTCAAAAATGACAGAATGATCTCTGTTCGTCTCCAAGGCAAACCATTCAGTATCACGGTAATCAAAGTCTATGCCCCAACCAGTAACGCTGAAGAAACTGAAGTTGAACGGTTTTATGAAGATCTTCAAGACCTTTTAGAACTAACACCCAAGAAAGATGTCCTTTTCATTATAGGGGACTGGAATGCAAAAGTAGGAAGTCAAGAAACACCTGGAGTAACAGGCAAATTTGGCCTTGGAATGTGGAATGAAGCAGGGCAAAGACTAATAGAGTTTTGCCAAGAAAATGCACTGGTCATAGCAAACACCCTCTTTCAACAACACAAGAGAAGACTCTACACATGGACATCACCAGATGGTCAACACCGAAATCGGATTGATTATATTCTTTGCAGCCAAAGATGAAGAAGCTCTATACAGTCAATAAAAACAAGACCAGGAGCTGACTGTGGCTCAGATCATGAACTCCTTATTACCAAATTCAGACTCAAATTGAAGAAAGTAGGGAAAACTGCTAGACCATTCAGGTATGACCTAAATCAAATCCCTTATGATTATACAGTGGAAGTGAGAAATAGATTTAAGGGCCTAGATCTGATAGATAGAGTGCCTGATGAACTATGGAATGAGGTTGGTGACATTGTGCAGGAGACAGGGATCAAGACCAGGTGGCACAGAGGTAAAGAATCTTCTAGCCAATGCAGGAGATGAGGGTTTGATCCCAGGGTCGGGAAGATCCCCTGGACAAAGGTATGGCAACTCACTCCTGTATTCTTGCCTGGAGAATCCCAAGGACAGAGGAGCCTGGTGGGCTACAGTCATGGGGTCGCAAAGGGTCAGACATGGCTTAGTGACCAAACAGCAGGGGACACAGAACCCCAGACTGCCGCTGGGTCTCGGTTCCAAGTCGACTGTACCACGTTGCAGTTTCCAGGCCCTGAGCAACTGGCTTAGTCTTCAATTTCCCGTTTTGGCATAAGCAGCTAATAATCCCTGTTTGAGGATTATTACTGTCCGGAGCAGTAAATGCAATCCTTTGGGAAAAGCCCTCCGTCCAGTGTGGCTCCCCGGGCCAGAGCCCGCCTCACGCTTCCGGCGACTGGCCCCGCCCCGGGCCCAGGGCGCGCCCCCGACGCGGGACGACCGAAGGACGCGGGCGGGTCGGGCGCCAGCCCCTCTCGACCCCGCCTCTGGCCCCGCCTC
>NW_024078012.1:0-1389 GCF_014754425.2 Oryx dammah
GAGCCCGAGTGCCACAACTGCCGAGCCTGTGCTCTAGATCCTGGAAGCCACGATGCTGAGTTCACATGCTGCAGCCACTGAAGCCCGTGAGCCTGTGCCCTGCAACAAGAGGAGACACTGTAGTGAGAAGCCTGCACACCACTAGTTATGGCCCATGCTCACCAAAACTAGAGAAAAGCCCACACACACAGACGCAACACAGCCAACAATACATAAAACTGTTTTCCTAAAAAATGCATATCTGACAAAGAAACTGTACTCGAATTGTCTAAGAACACTAGAGCAAACGAGCCCATTCATAATTGGTAACGATTACAATAGACACCTGGCCACTGAGGGTATACTGATAGGAAACTATCATACAAAAACATACTCAAGATACTGGTGCAATGCACTCAGGGCCCCCTTTGAAAGACAATCTGACAGCTTTTTTTCAGTAACCACGTGGGACAAGCACTGGATTCTATGTATGACAAGTGGTGGAAGCCAGGTATCTTACCATTGGAATGCAAGGTTACAGATAAACAAAAGGAAAGGTGACAATGTCCATATCATGGTGAATCAGGTTGGAGACATCATCACAAATTACCTTTAACTGAATATGTTCAAAGGTAAGCTGGAATACATGTGTATATATATCCATGTATTGTCAGCTGAGCATATTGAGCTCCTACATGTATGTTTTAAATATGTCTCTGATGGCCCGGTGGTAAAGAATCTGCCTACCGATGCAGGGAACACGGGTTCAATCCCTGTGTAGAAGATTCCACACGCCCAGGGGCAACGAAGCCCTTGAACAACTCTTGAAGTCTGCATGCTCCAGAGCCCAAGTTCTGCAAACAGAGAAAGCACTGCAATGAGAAGCCATGGCACAGCAACTAGAGGGTAGCCTCTGCTCACTACAACAAGACAAACTAGCAATAAAGACCCAGCATAGTCAAAAATCATGTAATGTTAAAAAATAGGACCATTCTTTGCAGAAATGACTGAGACTAGGGGTGAGACTGTACATATATGAGCCATGGTCATCTTACATTATGAGTAATGAAAGAAACTAAAGACAACGATCAAGCTGTCCAAACTGATAAAAATGAATGATGACACAGTGTTATCTGTATACACTAGCAAATAACAATCTGAACAGGAATTTAAACAAACAATTCCCTTTCAATCATGTCAACATGAATAAAAGACTTTGCCATGGATGTAATGAGGATGACAAGACTGGCACACTGGAAATTATACATGATTGCTGAAAAATACCCTAAAGACATGGACAGATACTCCACAGTGATGAAAAGACTTCAGTTGGCAATACCATGGAATGCATCTTCAATCTGAAATGAAGATTCAATATGAATTACAAAAGGCTGAAAGGCGGTTGCTAAA
>NW_024078013.1:0-1389 GCF_014754425.2 Oryx dammah
TGCTTCCTCTCTGACCTCGGGGTGTTTGGCAGGCGGGGGCGGGGGGGGGGAGGGTGGCGGTTGAATTCTGTTCACACAGGACTGACAGCCCCGGAAGTTGCCCCCATCCCCCTCTGCCATATGTCCCGGGGCGGGGTTTGAACGTTCAGTGCAGGACACACGCTGTGGAGACAAACTCCAAAGGGTCAGAAACGCTTCCAGGAAGCCAGGCCCTGCAGACACTGTGCAGAGAGAAGGACGGGCTGATGGAGGGACTCAGCAGGGGGAGAGCACTCTCAGTCCAGCCCCCTGGGCCCCTCCCCGTGACCATGACCCTGAGGAAGACCCTGCAGGACTCAGGGAAGACCCTGGCCTGAGGGCCCCGGGGATCCTCACAGAGAAGCTCAGCCCCAGGAAGCCCCTCCCAGACCCTGTCCCAGGGCTCCTGCCTCCAGTGACACTGGGAAGCCTGTGCCAAATCCCTCGGCTCCCACGCTGGTCACCAGCCAGGGCTCAGCCCCGAGAGCCACATCCGTACAGGGGCACAGCCTGGTCCTACTCCTGAGACTCGGCATGGAGAGCACACAGGTACAAGGTTCCCAGGAATCAACCAAATGCCCTGGGGGACTTGGAGACTCCAGAGAAATCTCAGCACCCCAGAGAGGAATGGAGGAAGGAAGACACTCCTAGCAGCTCCTCGACCCCAGGGTGCCGCCCAGAGAGCTCTCTCCTGAGGCTGGTTGATGAAAACCAGGAGAGACGCAGGTGGTCTCTGAATCCCACCCAGGTCTGTCCATCACTAAACGCTGCTGCACAGTCGACCCCTGAGGAAGCCTGTCCTTCTCCCAGACATAGAGCAGGTGGCCTCACACTCTCTGAGCTCAGGTCCCCATGCATTTGTCTTGCCATACACAAGCACGCCTTATTCTTCAAAGACGCTCTCTGGCTGAGAGGCGAAGGAAGCGAATTTTGTTTGAAGGTGTTTCTAAAGGAGGCAAAGGTATAAAGAAAGGGAAAGTGTTAGTCACTCAATCATGTTCCTCTCTTTGCTACCCCATGTACTATAGCCCGGCAAGTTCCGCTGTCCTTGGAATTCTCCAGGCAAGAATGCTGACTGGGTAGCAATTCCCATCTCCAGGGGATCTTCCCAGCCCAGGGATTGAGCCCAGGGCTCCTGCACTGGCAGGCAGATTCTTTACTGTCTGAGCCACCAGGGAGGCTCAGGGCAATGTTCTCTCTGTTATCTGCGCAGGGGTGCTACCCACACCTGTCATCACCAGCAACAACTCGAACCCCAGGGAACACGAGGACACCGTGGTGTTAACATGTGGAGCTGAGACCCAGAACACCTCCTACATGTGGTGGATCAACAGTCAGAGCCTCCCCAAGAGCACCAGGCTGGAACTGTCC
>NW_024078014.1:0-1389 GCF_014754425.2 Oryx dammah
ATTTCTCATTATTGCATTATAGTCAGATCACACAGTCTAAATATTATGATCCTTTGTATTGGAAGATTTCCATTCAGTTAAGTATACCATACTTTAGATTTCCATCTCAATGAAGTCAAAATGAAGTGGGTGTTATGGAGAGAAAATGCTTGCAATGTCTAAAATGTGTACATGTGAAATGACTTCCTTTATGCCTCACAATTATTCCAGCATCTTTCAGTAGGGTACCTTTAACTAAGTTCCAGGGTTTTTTTCAAATATTATCAGTTTTTCCACAAATGTTCTTTCCCAGTTTCATATTCTCATATAGGATACTGAACTGCATGAGGATATATAGCAAAAAACTACAGATACCTCCCTTAGCTTACTCTGGTCTATAGCAGTTTCTTAAACTTTCCTTGTATTTCATGACTTTTGACAATTTTCAGGAGTCCTTCAGGGACAGGTATTTTTCAGAATGACTCTCTCTATGGGTTTGGTATGTTTCTCCTGATTGTCCTGGGGTTTATATAATTTTAGAACTATACCTTGAAGGCAAAATATCTTTCTCATCACTTCCCATCAAGGGTTCATATTATCAATATGACTTACCACTAGTTCCTCTGCCATAAAGTTGTCTCCTTCCTACTGACATATTCTGTTCTTGGAAACAAGTCACTAAACCCAGCCTACATTTAGGGAGGGGGGTGGAATCTCATCTTGAGGACAATATCTAAGAGATACACAAATTACTGAGTATACAAGTTAATTGAAACTCATTTATGAGGAAGATCTGGTTCTTCTAGCCATATCTTTTAATTTTAAATTAATTAAAGTAAAGATTGAATAGGTTTTCCAGTTGGTGCTAGTGGTAAAGAACCTGCCTGCCAGTGCAGGAGCTGTAAAAGACGTGGGTTCAGCCCCTGGGTCAGGAAGATCCCCTGGAAAGGGAAAAGGCAACCCACTCCAGTATTATTGTCTGGAGAATCCCATGGGCAGAGGAGCCTGGTGTGCTACGCTGATGGGGTCACAAAGAGTTGGACAGATTGAAGCGGCTGAACACACACAAAGATTTAATACCTCAGTCACACTAGCTACTTTAATATTTGCAAAGTGGCATATTAGACAAGGACATAGAAAATATTTTTATTGAGAATTCCTTAGTGATCTGGTTGTTAGGGATTTGTGCTTCCACTGCAAGGGGCAAAGAGTCAATCCCTGGTTGAAGATCTACAATCCCTTAATCCTCACAGCAAGGCAAAAAAAGAAAAAAAAAACAACAACAAAAAAACCCTGCCAGATGAACACTCCATCTGAAAATTCAGATAAAGGATATAAAGAGGACACATCACAGAAAAGAACCTTAAGCATTTATATATGTGAAAACTGATCATCCTTATTAGGGAATAC
>NW_024078015.1:0-1389 GCF_014754425.2 Oryx dammah
GAGGAAGAAGAAGACTAAATGTTGTCAGGTGGGGGAGGGAGGAATGGGGAGTGCTTGACATGAATCCAGGCTTTGCTGGGAAGTGGGGGGATAGAATGAGAAGGTGCGAATGTAGACATTGGTGATGGTTTCACAGCATCGTGACAGCCTTAATATTCCCAAATTGCATCAATTAAAGTAAAATTTATTAACAAAAACTTAACAGAAAAAAAATACATAAAGCTATAAAAAAATAAGACATCACAAGAAAGCTACACACAAACAAGATGCAAATAAGCTCAGGGGAAGGGCACTCAATCTGCCCTGGGTGGGGAGTGAGTTGATGGCATCCACGGGAAGCAGGCTGGGACGGAGGCTGCAGAGCATACCGCTCCCCTGGATGAGGTGTTTCCAGAAAGGGCTCAGGGTCTCTGTCCAGAGCGGGGGCCCCTTCTCCCTGCAGGGGTGGGTCAGGGATCGTGGGCATCTGTGTCTTGGGCAGGAGCCAGGGCAGGCTATCCCTGCAGAGGTGATGACTCATCCCCTGACTTGGGTTCTCCTGCCAAAGCCCGAGCAGGTACAGGTGCAGGTGGAGGTGGATGTTGTCACTGAGGTGGTGGGACATCAGTGCCTGTGGCTGGGGGTCCTTCAGGCACAGAGGTCCGATATGTCCAGTGTGCTGGCCAGTACCCAGCTGGCTCGGTGTCTTTGGGAAGTCTCAGGTCTCGATCTCCCCTCAGTGTATGCCTGGGTCCTGCACCTGTAGCACCCACTGCTGTAGGGACAGGACTTGGAAGTGGAGTCTGGTTGTAATTAGAGGCCAGTGCTAGAGCTGTGAGAGAAGAGAATGTTACCCATCGCCAGCATTTTGATGTGTGCATAGGGGGACAGAAAGCTTCCCAGAGAATCGCAAAGTATAGCCAGCATAGGATGCATTGCGACTGCAGAGTGAAAGATGGGTGGTGTGAGGCCAGCCTTTGTTCGAGGCCCAGACCCAGCTCTAGGGGACTCCGCCCTGTGTAGCTCAGCACCCCCTCCCCACACACTCACGTGCACAGCCCCAGCCTCCTCACCTCTGTGCTCTGACGTGCTGGGCTCCAGGTCCTCCTGCTGCCTCAGTGGCAGGGGTTCTCGGGGCTCAGGGTCAGAGCCGGGTGTGCTGAGCTCCATGGCAGCCTGAGACTGCGCCCCGGGGTGTGTCCTGGGTGGTGTGTGTGGAGCAGGCCTTCCCCACTTCCTCTTCATTCCCAGTTGGGCTGATCCCTCCATGGGCATGCTCACCTGGAGCCTGCACTGGGCCTCACGGGCAAGGGGGTGGTGATCTGATGCCTCCCTCCAGGAAGTGAACTGGGTGCCCCCCCCGCCCCCATCGGCCACATGGACTGGGAAGCTCTGAAATGACACTGACCG
>NW_024078016.1:0-1388 GCF_014754425.2 Oryx dammah
AAAATGGGGAAGGAAATAATCACCCAAGTCCAAGAAACCCAGAGAGTCCCAAATAGGATAAACCCAAGGCAAAACACCCCAAGACACATATTAATCAAATTAACAAAGATCAAACACAAAGAACAACTATTAAAAGCAGCAAGGGAAAAACAACAAATAACACACAAGGGGATTCCCATAAGGATAACAGCTGATCTCTCAATAGAAACTCTTCAGGCCAGGAGGGAATGGCAAGACATACTTAAAGTGATGAAAGAAAATAACCTACAGCCCAGATTACTATACCCAGCAAGGATCTCATTCAAATACGAAGGAGAAATCAAAAGCTTTACAGACAAGCAAAAGCTGAGAGAATTCAGCACCACCAAACCAGCTCTCCAACAAATTCTAAAGGATATTCTCTAGACAGGAAACACAAAAAGGGAGTATAAACCCGAACCCAAAATAATAAAACAAATGGCAACGGGATCATACTTATCAATAATTACCTTAAACGTAAATGGATTGAATGCCCCAACCAAAAGGCAAAGACTGGCCGATTGGATACAAAAACAAGCACCCTCTATATGCTGCTTACAAGAGACCCACCTCAAAACAAGGGACACATACAGACTGAAAGTGAAGGGTTGGAAAAAGATATTCCATGCAAATAGAGACCAAAAGAAAGCAGGAGTGGCAATACTCATATCCGATAAAATAGACTTTAAAACAAAGGCGGTGAAAAGAGACAAAGAAGGCCACTACATAATGATCAAAGGATCAATCCAAGAGGAAGATATAACAATTATAAATATATATGCACCCAATATAGGAGCACCGCAATATGTAGGACAAATGCTAACAAGTATGAAAGGGGAAATTAACAACAACACAATAATAGTGGGAGACTTTAATACCCCACTCACACATATGGACATATCAACTAAACAGAAAATTAACAAAGAAACGCAAACTTTAAATGATACATTAGACCAGTTAGACCTAATTGATATCTATAGGACATTTCACCCCAAAGCAATGAATTTCACCTTTTTCTCAAGTGCTCATGGAACCTTCTCGAGGATAGATCACATCCTGGGCCATAAATATAACCTTGATAAATTCAAAAAAATCGAAATCATTCCAAGCATCTTTTCTGACCATAATGCACTAAGATTAGATCTCAATTACAGGAGGAAACCTATTAAAAATTCCAACATATGGAGGCTGAACAACACGCTTCTGAATAACCAACAAATCACAGAAGAAATAAAAAAAGAAATCAAAATATCCATAGAAACTAATGAAAATGAAAACACAACAACCCAAAACCTGTGGGACACTATAAAAGCAGTGCTAAGAGGAAAGTTCATAGCAATACAGGCATACCTCAAGAAACAAGAAAAAAG
>NW_024078017.1:0-1388 GCF_014754425.2 Oryx dammah
TCCCATATCCTGCTCGCTACACTCAAGAAGGCTGGGTCATGCCTTCGAGCAAGACCTCAACAAACACTCCTGAGCCCTAGGACACTAGGTCCCTGCAGTGAACAAGGCTGAATCTTGCACTGGACAAAGTCTCCGGCATACACTCCCCAGTGCACATCTGTTGTCGAAGCTTCTGAAAAATACTCCTGGGCTCACCTCTAGGTCCATGCAGTGAATCAGGCTGGGTCCTGCCCTTGTGCATGACAACTACAACACTCCTTAGCGCACATTTATGTCCCTGAACGCAACCAAGCTGGATCCTCCGCCTGTTCAAGCCCCTAAAAACGACTCCTGAGACCACATCATGGTCCTTTTGCTGACCTAGGCTTGTCCTGCACTTGTTCAGATCGGAGAGACACGCGTGAGGCCACATATGGTCCCTGCACTGAACCAAGCTGGGTCCTGTACTTGCACAAGCCCTCATCAAATATTCCGGAGCCCACATTTTGGTCCCTCCACTGATCCAGACTGTGTTCTGGACTTCTTCAAGCCCCAGACAATCGCTCCTGGGCCCACATCGCGGTCCCTGAACTGAATTCTGCTGGGTCCTGAACTGGTTCCATGCCCTGACCAACACTCTTGAGCCCATATCTCACTCCCAGAACTCATGTAGGTTGGACCCTGCCCTTAGTCAAGCCCCAACAAACATTCCTGTGCCCACAGTGTTGTCTAAGCACCGATCTAGGATGGGTCCTGCCGTTGTTCAATGTGCCGGCCAACACTGCTGAGCCTCTCTCTGACCCTCTGGCTAGTCCTGGCCATATTTATACCACCGACCTACAATCCTGAGCCCACAACTCGCTCCGTAACTCTGAACTAGGGTGTGACCTGCCTTTGGTCAATCCCCATAGGAAACACTCCAAATCCAGCATTGCACTTGCTCCACTGAGCAAGGCTCGACCTACCTTTGTGCAAGACCCCAACAAATGCTCCCGAGCCCACATTTCGATACCTATGTGGACCTTGCTCTTTCCCCACCTTGTTCAAGACCACAAAATACCCCTGAACCCACATCTCGGTCCCCGTACTGAACCAGGCTAAGGTCTGCCCAATTGAAGCCTCAACAGATACTCCTGAATAGACATCTAAGGACCTGCAGTGACCCTGGCTGGGTCCAGGTCTTGTGCTGCTGCTGCTGCTGCTAAGTCACTTCAGTCGTCTCAGACTCTGTGTGACCCCATAGATGGCAGCCCACCAGGCTCCCCCGTCCCTGGGATTCTCCAGGCAAGAACACTGGAGTGGGTTGCCATTTCCTTCTTCAACTCATGAAAGGGAAAAGTGAAAGTGAAGTCACTCAGCCATGTCTGACTCCTAGAGACCCCATGGACTGTAGCCTACCAGGCTCCTCC
>NW_024078018.1:0-1388 GCF_014754425.2 Oryx dammah
TAAGGCAGTTCTATTTGCAATTTTTTAAGGAATCTCCACACTGTTCTCCATAGTGGCTGTACTAGTTTGCATTCCCACCAACAGTGTAGGAGGGTTCCCTTCTCTCCACACCCTCTCCAGCATTTATTGCTTGCAGATTTTTGGATCGCAGACATTCTGACTGGTGTGAAGTGGTACCTCATTGTGGTTTTGATTTGCATTTCTCTAATAATGAGTGACGTTGAGCATCTTTTCATGTGTTAGCCATCCGTATGTCTTCTTTGGAGAAATGTCTATTTAGTTCTTTGGCCCATTTTTTGATTGGGTCATTTATTTTTCTGGAATTGAGCTGCAGGAGTTGCTTGTATATTTTTGAGATTAGTTGTTTGTCAGTTGCTTCATTTGCTATTATTTTCTCCCATTCGGAAGGCTGTCTTTTCACTTTGCTTATATTTTCCTTTGTTGTGCAGAAGCTTTTAATTTTAATTAGGTCCCATTGGTTTATTTTTGCTTTTATTTCCAGAATTCTGGGAGGTGGATCATAGAGGATCCTGCTGTGGTTTATGTCGGAGAGTGTTTTGCCTATGTTCTCCTCTAGGAGTTTTATAGTTTCTGGTCTTACATTTAGATCTTTAATCCATTTTGAGTTTATCTTTGTGTGCGGTGTTAGAAAGTGATCTAGTTTCATTCTTTTTTTTTTTTAAATTTATTTATTTATTTTTAATTTTTACTTTACAATTCTGTATTGGTTTTGGCATAGATTGACATGAATCCACCACAGGTGTACATGCGTTCCCAAACATGAGCCCCCCTCCCACCCCCCTCCCCACAACATCTCTCTGGGTCATCCCCGCGCGTCAGCCCCAAGCGTGTCATATCCTGCATCAGACATAGACTGGCATTTCGATTCTTACATGACACCATACATGTTTCAATGCCATTCTCCCAAATCATCACACCCTCTCCCTCTCCCTCTGAGTCCAAAAGTCCGCTATACACATCTGTGTCTTTTTTGCTGTCCTGCACACAGGGTCATCATTGCCATCTTCCTAAATTCCATATATATGTGTTAGTATACTGTATTGGTGTTTTTCTTTCTGGCTCACTTCACTCTGTATAATCGGCTCCAGTTTCATCCATCTCAGCAGAACTGATTCAAATGTATTCTTTTTAATGGCTGAGTAATATTCCATTGTGTATATGTACCACAGCTTTCTTATCCATTCATCTACTGATGGACATCTAGGTTGTTTCCATGTCCTGGCTATTATAAACAGTGCTGCAATGAACATTGGGGTACATGTGTCTCTTTCAATTCTGGTTTCCTCTGTGTGTATGCCCAACAGTGGGATTGCTGGGTCGTAAGGCAGTTCTATTTGCAATTTTTTAAGGAATCTCCACACTGTTCT
>NW_024078019.1:0-1388 GCF_014754425.2 Oryx dammah
AGCCTTTTCTAAAGAGCTAAAAATCATATTGGTGACAGGATTTCACTGTTGACTCAATGATTGCTGCCAAGACTCCATATTCTTTATCTTTTAGGCACCTGGGAGGATGTTAATCAATGTAAACGGGACATGGAAAAAGATATATAATAGTTTTGATGTTAGCAACTCTAGACTTTTGAGTTAATTACTTTTCTCTTTGTTATATATCACTGCACTCCTCTTGTGTCCTTGCTATGTAAGAATATAACTTTATTTAGTGCTTTCTGAGAGTGGCACCAGACTTTGGGAAGA
Organism: Oryx dammah; assembly: GCF_014754425.2. NCBI lineage: Eukaryota > Metazoa > Chordata > Mammalia > Artiodactyla > Bovidae > Oryx > Oryx dammah. The sequence continues at coordinate 292 of NW_024078019.1, forward strand.
TCAACACAAATAAGTCTTCTGGTTGACAAACCCTTATCAGAAAAAAAAGGCTGTAAAATATTAATTGGCCCTTTTGGCCAGAAGATGATATAAATTACCTAAGACTTGTTTATACAACTAGGTATGCAGAGAGAAAAGCCTGGTTTTGATAAGAGTCTGGGCTGCTAACGCTGCATAACTTTGTGTTACCCATTGATCTCTATGTATAATCAAAAAGTATAAAAGGCCTTCTGAACAATAGAGGATGGGCCAGTCGCTGGACTGGTTTCCCCCGTGTCTCCTCTCTAATTTCTGCTGAATTCCCATCTGGGGCGTGGAGGCTCACCATGTCTACTTACTTGTCCTGGCTTTCAAGATTCACGCGAGGGGGAGCCCAAGGCAGGGCACCCCCCGATATTCAAGAGAACACCAGTGGCCTAACGTAAATGGTGCAAGCTCCTTGTCTGGAACTTTATTGGCTTTCCACGTAAACCAAGTTATTCAACCTTCTTTCTCCACTTAATTTTCCTACTACACTATTTCTCCCTAATCTAATCTTATATTAATAAATAAATAAGTCTTTCCTCGCCAGTGCCGTCCTCACTTCGATTTCCCTGGATCCACCCTGGCTGGACCCCGGCATCGTAGTAAATAAACCATTTGTCCCAGAGCCAATGGCACCATGTGATGGTGGGGGCTGGGGAGGTAGAGGAGTTAGCAATGTTAATTTCATTTGAGAAGCCCATGGGATAGACAAGAAACATTACCTTAAATACATAAGGGCTTTCTCTGATTCCCTTCAATTAGATCAACTACCCTTGTAATACATATTCAAGTTCCTCTGTCTATTCTTTAGTGGCCTTTATCACTGTTGAATTTTTAAAAATTTCGGCATGATTACTTGACTAATATTGCATTCCCACTAATGGTGAGTTCCAGAAAAGCAAAGTCTAAATCTATTTTCATCATGTATGCAGTGCCCACCACAATGCCTATTATGTAGCTGGTGTCTTCTCAATGTTTATTGTATACATAAACTAATATTAGGATGAGAATAATTAAACCATGGGTTAGCAAACTATAGCCCACTAACCAAATGTAAACTGCCACCTGTTTTT
>NW_024078020.1:0-1388 GCF_014754425.2 Oryx dammah
AAAAACAGGTGGCAGTTTACATTTGGTTAGTGGGCTATAGTTTGCTAACCCATGGTTTAATTATTCTCATCCTAATATTAGTTTATGTATACAATAAACATTGAGAAGACACCAGCTACATAATAGGCATTGTGGTGGGCACTGCATACATGATGAAAATAGATTTAGACTTTGCTTTTCTGGAACTCACCATTAGTGGGAATGCAATATTAGTCAAGTAATCATGCCGAAATTTTTAAAAATTCAACAGTGATAAAGGCCACTAAAGAATAGACAGAGGAACTTGAATATGTATTACAAGGGTAGTTGATCTAATTGAAGGGAATCAGAGAAAGCCCTTATGTATTTAAGGTAATGTTTCTTGTCTATCCCATGGGCTTCTCAAATGAAATTAACATTGCTAACTCCTCTACCTCCCCAGCCCCCACCATCACATGGTGCCATTGGCTCTGGGACAAATGGTTTATTTACTACGATGCCGGGGTCCAGCCAGGGTGGATCCAGGGAAATCGAAGTGAGGACGGCACTGGCGAGGAAAGACTTATTTATTTATTAATATAAGATTAGATTAGGGAGAAATAGTGTAGTAGGAAAATTAAGTGGAGAAAGAAGGTTGAATAACTTGGTTTACGTGGAAAGCCAATAAAGTTCCAGACAAGGAGCTTGCACCATTTACGTTAGGCCACTGGTGTTCTCTTGAATATCGGGGGGTGCCCTGCCTTGGGCTCCCCCTCGCGTGAATCTTGAAAGCCAGGACAAGTAAGTAGACATGGTGAGCCTCCACGCCCCAGATGGGAATTCAGCAGAAATTAGAGAGGAGACACGGGGGAAACCAGTCCAGCGACTGGCCCATCCTCTATTGTTCAGAAGGCCTTTTATACTTTTTGATTATACATAGAGATCAATGGGTAACACAAAGTTATGCAGCGTTAGCAGCCCAGACTCTTATCAAAACCAGGCTTTTCTCTCTGCATACCTAGTTGTATAAACAAGTCTTAGGTAATTTATATCATCTTCTGGCCAAAAGGGCCAATTAATATTTTACAGCCTTTTTTTTCTGATAAGGGTTTGTCAACCAGAAGACTTATTTGTGTTGATCTTCCCAAAGTCTGGTGCCACTCTCAGAAAGCACTAAATAAAGTTATATTCTTACATAGCAAGGACACAAGAGGAGTGCAGTGATATATAACAAAGAGAAAAGTAATTAACTCAAAAGTCTAGAGTTGCTAACATCAAAACTATTATATATCTTTTTCCATGTCCCGTTTACATTGATTAACATCCTCCCAGGTGCCTAAAAGATAAAGAATATGGAGTCTTGGCAGCAATCATTGAGTCAACAGTGAAATCCTGTCACCAATATGATTTTTAGCTCTTTAGAAAAGGCT
>NW_024078021.1:0-1387 GCF_014754425.2 Oryx dammah
GCTGGGCTGGGAGAAACACAAGGTGGAATCCAGATTGCCGGGAGAAATCTTAATAACCTCAGATAGGCAGAGGACACCACCCTGATAGCAGAGAGTGAAGAGGATCTACAGGGCCTCTTTGATGAAAGTGAAAGAGGAGAGTGAACAAGCTGCCTTACAGCTCAATTTTGAGAAAAGAAAGATCGTGGCATCTGGTCCCATCACTTCATGGGAAATAGATGGGGAAAGAGTGGAAACAGTGTCAGGCTTTATTTTGAGGGGCTCCAACATCACAGCAGATGGTGACTGCAGCCATGCAATTGAAAGACGCTTACTCCTGGGAAGAAAAGTTCTGCCCAAGCGAGATAGTCTCTTGAAAAGAAGAGACTTTACTTTGCCGACTAAGGTCCGTCTAGCCAAGGCTCTGGGTTTTCCTGCGGTCATGTATGGGTGTGAGAGTTGGACTGTGAAGAAGGCTGAGCGCCGAAGAATTGATGCTTTGGAACTGTGGTGTTGGAGAAGACTCTTGAGAGTCCCTTGGAACTGCAAGGAGATCCAACCAGTCCATTCTGAAGGAGATCAACCCGAGGATTTCGCTGGAGGGAATGATGCTAAAGCGGAAGCTCCAGGACGTTGGCCACCTCCTGCGAAGAGTTGACTCATTTGAAAGGACTCTGATGCCGGGAGGGATTGGGGGCAGGAGGATAAGTGGACGACCGAGGATGAGATGGCTGGGTGGCATCGCGGACTCGATGGACGTGAGTCTGAGTGAGCTCCGGGAGACGGTGAGGAACAGGGAGGCCAGGCATGCTGCCATTCACGGGGTGGCAAAGTGTCAGACGCCACTGAGCGACTGAACTGAACTGAACCGATGGCAACTGTTCTGTTTGGTTTTGAACTTCATATCGGGAAAGGAGATGGGAGGGAGGTTCCAAGGGAGGGGATATCTGTATACCAATGGCTGATGTTGGCTCATGTGTGCAGAAAACAACACAATTCTCTAAAGCAATTCTCCTTCAAGAAGAAATCAATGAATTGAGAAAGAGCTGCATTCTGTTTTCCATAGGGGCTGCATCAGTTTCTTGACTTTCATGTCTAGGATGTTGTTCATTCCTCCAGTGGGTGGTTGCCGTGCTTGTGTTTCACAATCTTCGGTTTTTTTGTTGTTGTTTCTGTTTTTCTCTGAAATCCCCTTAGCAGTGGAACTGCCAGATCATATGGTCGGTTTCTTGTTATCCTCAGAAGGCACTTCTGTAGTGATGTTGATAACGTCTCCTACCAAATCTATGCCACTAGTACTGTTAAGTGTCCCTTTCCAAAATGGTATTCTACCCTGTCTTCCCTATACAACATTGGATACTTTTTCCCTACTCATAGGTGATACCACATTGGGACAGTTTTTGGATCT
>NW_024078022.1:0-1387 GCF_014754425.2 Oryx dammah
CCTCTGCTTCTGCAATCCCCTCCAGTCCTCAGTTCCTCCATCTGAAAATGGCATCCCAGCACAAAATAAGCCCAGAGGGCACTGACCACCAGAGTCTGTGGCTTCAGGCTGCTTCCCTCTATCCATCCCGATGGCTTCCCGTCCATCCCTAAAACCTGGTATATTCAAAGGGCTCCATATAACACACCCCAAGTGTTTCTTCTCTGCTTGTCTCCTGTTCCTTTCTCAGCCTCCTCTGCTCATGTTTCCTAGTGACTACATGCACAACTCGGCTTCCTGATGGCAGAGAACCCTCCTGCTAAACCAAGAGACACAGGTTCAATCCCTGGGTCAGGAAGGTCCCTGGGAGATGGAAATGGTGACCCACTCCAGTATTCTAGCCTAGAAAATCCCATGGACAGAGGAAGCTGGGGGCTACAGTCCATGGGGTTGCAAAGAGTCACACAGTACTGAGCAACTAAACAACAACAACATGGGCAAGTGGCTCAGTCCTCTCACTTTCCCTTTATGCTCTGGGCCAGGGTATCTGAACGTTAGCACTACTGCCATTACGGCTGCATAATTCTCCGTCATGGGGACTGTTCTGTGCACTGCGGACATTTAGCAGCATCCCTGGTCAGCAATCACTGCCAGGAGCATCCTTCATTCCCCAAAGCCAACCCCATGAATAAATCTATATTCTCAGAATTACATGTTCTGCCCTGACCTGGCCGGATTCAAGCCTCCAAGTGCCCTCATGTCCTCTCCACCTAGGAATCTAGCAGGCATCTCAAACTTGCGAAACTGAAAGCTGAACCCATGGCCCTGTTTTTGTGCCAAACCAAATCTGTCAACCCAGGCACGACGCAGCAAATCTCCATTGCAGGGCCTGCTCCAGATGCCAGTAGTAACAGCCTCTTCACCGAGCTGCAACAATGGCTCCAGCAATCATAAAGTGGCTGGACCAAAACAGAAATGAAGCTCCACTAGGGATGTGTCTGGAGATCAAAGTAAAGATCGGACACTGTAAAGAACGGCACTGTATAGGAACCTGGAGTCAGACGTACATGAATCAAGGTAAGTTGGATGGGGTCAACAGGAGAGAGCAAGAGTAAACCTCAACATCTTAGGTTTCAAAGAACTAAAATTGATTGGGATGAGCAATGTGCAGGTAAATGACCCAGATAAGCAGGATGGTGTGATCCCTCACCCAGAGCCAGCCAATCCGAAGTGTGAAATCAAGGGCGGTGATGGAATCCCAGCAGAGCTACTTAAAATCCTAAAAGACAATGGTATCATGGTGGTGCTGCACTCAAGACATCAGCAAATCTGGAAAACCTAACAATGGCCACAGAACTGGAAAAGATCAATCCTTTCCCCATTTCCCAAGAAGGGTAGGACTAAAGAA
>NW_024078023.1:0-458 GCF_014754425.2 Oryx dammah
GCCCAGCTGGGAAATTTCAAGTGCGCCTCAAGAACGGCAGAGCTCCAACTCTGCTCAGAGGCCCGATCAGCCAGAGCCCCTGGTGTGAGGCTGCTCTGCCCTCGGCGAGCCTTGCTAAGACTTGCCTCGCTGCTAGTGTTCCTGCCCAGGAAGGAGCATGCTGACCCAGGCTGGGAGACGCCACTGGCGCCTTCCTGGCCTCAGCTCCTCTCCTGCCTTGCCTTTGCACCTAGGACCCAGGCGCCCTTGGGGAGGCTTTAGGGGCCGGTGGCTTTCACCCTGCCTAGGGCTCCAGCCTTTAGCGCTGTGTCAGTCGGAAGTGAAGCCCAACAGCAAGGCTTTTCCCGCTGGGTCTTGGCCGCCCAGACTCAGCGCAGCAAGGAGAGCACCAGGCTTCCAGGGCCCCTGGTTAGGGGAGGCAGCCGCACAACGTGGAGGCTGAGACCCTGCTCGCCTGC
>NW_024078023.1:558-1387 GCF_014754425.2 Oryx dammah
GCTGTGTCAGTCGGAAGTGAAGACCAACAGCAAGGCTTTTGCCGCTGGGTCTTGGCCGCCCGGACTCAGCGCAGCAAGGAGAGCACCAGGCTTCCAGGGCCCCTGGTTAGGGGAGGCAGCCGCACAACGTGGAGGCTGAGACCCTGCTCGCCTGCCAGTGCTTGACAGAACGAATTTCCCTAGGGCTCTCCTCCCCAGCAAGACGCGTGCAAGTGGTTGGAGCCTGCCCTTGCTGTTCTGAGTTCCCGCCCAAAGCCCCAGGTCAGGGTAGCAGCCCCGGGGCCAAGACCTCCGGGAGGCGCGTGGCGCCCCCGCATGGAAGCCCAGTGCACAGCACGCCGGAAGGCGAGCCTCCTCGGAGGAAGAGCAGACAGCCCAGCTGCGTGCGTCTGCAAGGCCTGGCTGGGAAATCCCAAGTGCGCCTCCAGAGCTGCAGGGCTCCAGCTCTGCTCAGAAGCCCGATCTGGCAGAGTCCCTGGTGAGAGGCTGCTCTGCCCTGGGCGACACTTGCCCAGACTTGCCTCGCCGCTAGTGTTCCTGCCCAGGAAGGAGCATGCTGCCCCAGGCTGGGAGACGCCACTGGCGCCTTCCTGGCCTCAGCTCCTCTCCTGCCTTGCCTTTGCACCTAGGACCCAGGCGCCCTTGGGGACGCTTTAGGGGCCGGTGTCTTTCACCCTGCCAAGGGATCCAGCACTTAGCGCTGTGTCAAACGGAAGGGAAGCCCAACTGCAAGGCTTCTCCCGCTGGGGCTTGGCCGGCCGGACTCAGTGCAGCACGTAGATCACCAGGCACCCAGGGCCCAAGGGTGGTGGAGGCAGCCACACAACGC
>NW_024078024.1:0-702 GCF_014754425.2 Oryx dammah
CAGGCCAGTCTCCATGCGAGTTGCGAGGGGCCTGTCGGGATTCCTCTGCAGTCGGTGCCGGGGCCTAAGACCTCGTGTGGAGTCTATGACGGAACCTGAGGATTCCTCTCCAGATATGACATGGATCTTGGGGTCCTTCTGGGGGCTCCACAGGGGAGTCAGTCCTCGTCTCGAGCGGGGACATGCATGTCCGCTTTCCTAACGAGCTGGAGGAGCCGTGGCAGGCTTCCCGGCGCCTTGATACAGGGATCTGTGGCATTCTATGGAGGCTCTCCCACGAGGCTTTGTGACAAGGCTCTCACACGTGCCACTGTGTTGTGAGTCGATCCTCGGCGGGCATCTCGAGGAAGTGCAGGGAAATCAGGTTCTTCTGGAGTGGACTGAGACATTTTGTGCACATTGGGAATGGTGGCACGACCCCTGGAGTTCCTCTCGACTTTCCTGTGGAGAGCGCTGCCTCCGAGATGTGAGAGGAAAGCAGGCAATCCTTTCCAGACGAAGCAGGGAAAAGAAAACTCATCTCGAGCTTTGAGGAGGAAACTGGGCTCCTCTTGATGTGGGCGGGACCATCGGTGTTCCTCTCGAGTGGAGGCGGGTATGTCGGGGAACTTCTTGAGTTGCAGCAAGGGTGTGAAGGACCCTTTCGAAGTTCAACAGGGAAGGGGTGATTTGCCTCAAGACGCCTCAGCGGAAAAGGGCCTC
>NW_024078024.1:802-1387 GCF_014754425.2 Oryx dammah
CCTTAGGTGTTCCTCTCGAGTGGAGGCGGGTATGTCGGGGAACTTCTTGAGTTGCAGCAGGGTGTGAAGGACCCTTTCGAAGTTCAACAGGGAAGGGGTGATTTGCCTCAAGACGCCTCAGCGGAAAAGGGCCTCAACTCGCCTGCATGGGAGAACCTCCTGGATTTTCTCGAGTTGCAGCGGGACCTTATCGAGTTACGACGGGGACCTCTGGGACCCTCCCTTGTGGCCTCAGGACAGGCCAGTCTCCATGCGAGTTGAGAGGGGCCTGTCGGGATTCCTCTGCAGTCGGTGCCGGGGCCTAAGACCTCGTGTGGAGTCTATGAGGGCACCTGAGGTGTCCTCTCCAGTGCTGACATGGATCTTTGGTTCTTTCTGGGGGCTCCAAAGGTGAGTCAGTCCCCGTCTCGATTTGGGACATGCACGTCGGATTTCCTCACGAGCTGGAGCAGCAGTGGCAGGCTTCCCAGCGCCTTGATACAGGGATCTGTGGCATTCTTTGGAGGCTTTCCCACTAGGCTTTGCGACAGGGCTGTCACACGTGCCACTGTGGTGTGAGTCGATCCTCGGCGTGCATCTCGAGGA
>NW_024078025.1:0-1387 GCF_014754425.2 Oryx dammah
GGAGAGTGTGCACGGGCTGCCCAGAGCCTGGTCCAGTGTCTGACATACATCAGTGCTCAGTATATATTTGGTGGAAAAATTAAAAGGCACAGGAAGAAGTAGAGGAGAGAGAAACAGCAAGAGTGCAATATAAGAGTCTCAGATTCTCCATTCTTTGATTTCTGGTCCTGTCTGATAGCGAAATCCAGTCCCATCTCTGAGACCTTTCTTTCCTTTAAATGAGCTCCCCCTTTTGGACCTAAGCCTGATTAACGGGTATCTGCTGTTACCAAAGTCTGAAAACATTTTCAAAAATTCAAAAAATTCATGGAGCCCCTTCTCTCCCTTTTCTCTCTACCAGTCCCTTCAGTCAGTGCTGCCCCCAGCGCTCTCCAAATCAGCTCTCGCAGCCTGATCAAAACGCTCTGTAGCACTGACTCCAAGGCACACTCCTCAGCAGAGCCTCTGCGTTGCTCACCCTTCCTAGTCTTCCTAACACTCACCAAATAAAGCCACAGTCGTCACCAGGTCCTATGTAGTATGGCCCTGCCATGGTCCCATGCTCAGCTCTCTCCAGGTTTCCTCTGAAATTTCTGCTCTGCCCACAAGAGCCTTCCTCACTCTCTCGGACATTTGCCCCGCCACAGGACATTTGCACAGACTGTTCCTGTTTCCTGGATATTCCTTGCTTGCCAAGTAATTTACTGCTGATCTTTCTCTTCTCAACTCGTTGATCATATTTTTCTTTTTTTCCAGGAAGCCTTTCCTGATAACCTCCCCTGTACCGTGGACGAAGTGCTCCTTTTGGATTCTGTTATGACCTTGGATACCATCTTTTATTGCTCTAGGTAAAATTGACATTTTGTAACTGGTAAAATTATGTAATCATTAATCTCTCTCCTCCTTGAGAATAGAATCTAGGTATCAGGTTATCCCCAGACTATCTGTTGCATGAATCAATGAAGCCATGAAGAATTCTCAGGCACCCACCTCGTCACAAAGTCCCCAGGGAGAAACCACTCCAGGCCACCATAGTATAAATGAGTTCACTTGATCTCAGACCTCAAGCGAGATAATACACAATGGCACACATTCAGGGCAGCACCCCACCTGGCACACTTTGGGACGTGTGTTCAGTGGAAAGTGCACGGGGCTGAAAGACCAGAGTCATGAGCCTGAGTCCAGCTCTGCCCTCATCACTCACTGACCTTGGCGAGGCTCTTGGACTTCAGCTCTCTGCCCCAGTTTGCTCAGTGGTAGAACTGGGAGGTGGGCTGAGGTGTGTCCTTGCCCTTCCCGTTCAGCCATTTCTCACTTCTATGATTTTCTGGGGATGTGAGCCAGATTGAACTCTAAGGAAGGGCCCTGACAATCCAGGAGAGCAGCACGTGGTGTGCGGGCAGTCCAG
>NW_024078026.1:0-88 GCF_014754425.2 Oryx dammah
CCAAATTTGCTGGCATATTGAGTGCAGCACTTTCACAGCATCATCTTGAAAGATGATGCTGTGAAAGTGCTGCACTCAATATGCCAGC
>NW_024078026.1:188-1387 GCF_014754425.2 Oryx dammah
GGCATATTGAGTGCAGCACTTTCACAGCATCATCTTTCAAGATTTGAAATAGCTCAACTGGAATTCCGACACCTCCACTAGCTTTGTTTGTAGTGATGCTTTCTAAGGCCCACTTGACTTCACATTCCAGGATGTCTGGCTCTAGGTGAGTGATCACACCATCGTGATTATCTTGGTCATGAAGATCTTTTTTGTACATTTCTTATGTGTATTCTTGCCACCTTTTCTTAATATCTTCTGCTTCTGTTAGGTCCATACCATTTCTGTTCTTTATCGAGCTCAACTTTGCATGAAATGTTCCCTTGGTATCTCTAATTTTCTTGAAGTGATCTCTAGTCTTTCCCATTCTGTTGTTTGCCTCTATTTCTTTGCATTGATCGCTGAGGAAGGCTTTCTTATCTCTTCTTGCTATTCTTTGGAATGCTGCATTCAGATGTTTATATCTTTCCTTTTCTCCTTTGCTTTTCACTTCTCTTCTTTTCACAGCTATTTGTAAGGCCTCCCCAGACAGCCATTTTGCTTTTTTGCATTTTGGTGATGGTCTTGATCCCTGTCTCCTATACAATGTCATGAACCTCCATCCACAGTTTATCAGACACTCTGTCTATCAAATCTAGTCCCTTAAATCTATTTCTCACTTCCGCTGTATAATCACAAGGGATTTGATTGAGGTCATACCTGAATGGTCTAGTGGTTTTCTCTACTTTCTTCAATTTAAGTCTGAATTTGGCAATAAGGAATTCATGATCTGAGCCACAGTCAGCTCCCGGTCTTGTTTTTGCTGACTGTATAGAGCTTCTCCACCTTTGGCTACAAAGAATATAATCAATCTGATTTTGGTGTTGACCATCTGGTGATGTCCATGTGTAGAGTCTTCTCTTGTGTTGTTGGAAAATGGTGTTTGCTATGACCAGTGCGTTATGTTGGCAAGATTCTATTAGCCTTTGCCCTGCTTCATTCCGTATCCCAAGGCCAAATTTGCCTGTTACTCCAGGTGTTTCTTGACTTCCTACTTTTGCATTCCAGTCCCCTATAATGAAACGGATATCTTTTTTCGGTGTTAGTTCTCAAAGGTCTTGTAGGTCTTCAACTTCAGCTTCTTCAGCATTACTGGTTGGGGCATAGACTTGGATTACTGTGATATTGAATGGTTTGCCTTGGAAACAAACAGAGATCATTCTGTCGTTTTTGAGATTGCT
>NW_024078028.1:0-1386 GCF_014754425.2 Oryx dammah
ACAGGCGGCACAAGCACCCCCATTCCTGTGCGCGCAGCGGGGCCCCAAAACCTCGTGCCAGTGCCGCCCCAGAACCTCGTGCAAGCGCATGCCGGCCAGCCCTACCCCGGCACGAGGGACGCGAGCCCCCCACCAGTTTTCTACGAAGGCTGCAGGGCGCCAGCTCTCCTTTGCGCACGCGGGGCCCCACGCCGCCGGCGACACGGGCCTCTCTTCCTGGGCGCACGGGTTCAGCCGTCTTCTGTGCACGTGTGGCGAGGCTCCACTTCTTGAGTGTGCAGGCCTCCTGGCCTGGTGGTGAAAATCCCAGGAGCTGCCCGCGCGGCGAAGCATGAGCCCCCATGCCTTCCTGCACACGTGCAGGGCCAGCCTATCCCCAGGAGCGCTCGGCGTGAGCACACTGCACCCCCATTCCTGCTTGCCTGGCGCAGCTCGAGCACCCGGGGTCCTGCGCGCGCGAGGCCAGCACCCCCAGGAAATTTGATTGCCGGAACGGACCATCCCTCCTCTCAGCAGGCGGGGCCCCTTCCTGACCACGTGACGCTACCTGACCCCTGAATCCTGGGCACGTGACGCAAGCTCCCCTTTTGTGCACTCCCGGAGCCCTCACCGTCGGGTGAGCATCCTCTCACACGAAGAGATCCTCAGTCGAAAGCCGTGTTTCCTCAATTGCCAAGAAGGGGGTCCGCACTCGTGGGCTCCGCGGCCTCCACTGGTCATGGATCGGTTCCCCACCGCGGGCCGTGTGTTCTCAACCGCGCTCTGAGGGGTCCCCACTCGCAGGCATCACGCCCTCAACTGGGCACGGAGGGGTCTCGAGCCTGCGATACTAGTTGCTGGGAAAGATTGAGGGCAGAAAGAGTAGGGGACGACAGACCATGAGATCTTTGGTTGGCGTCATCCACTCGATGGACCTGAATTTGAGCAAGCTCCAGAAGTTAGTGATGGACGGGGGAGGGGGGGGTGCTCGCAGGTGCTGTGATTCGTGGGGTAACTGACTCCGACCAGACTGAGCCACTGTACCGAACCGAACTTCAATTGAACAAACATTCCCCATGATGGCACTCTAACATAAGAAATGAAAAACAACAAACGCTGCCCTGCACCTTGCTTCCCCTCTCCTAATGGGAACATTGAGCAGAATGATAGAGCACACTATCACAACTAGGAAGTGAACCACCGTTGAAAAACATTAAGTACAAAAATACAGAATCCACGTAAACCTACTTCGAAAACATGGGAGACGAAATACGTTCCAAAATATGTTCAGGCACAGCTGAATCCATCTAGTATTCTCAGGGCCACAGAACCAGAATCTGTACCTGTAAAACCAATGCACCCTTGTCAATCAACTTAAATAGAACAGGAACTTTTACCTGAGATAAA
>NW_024078029.1:0-956 GCF_014754425.2 Oryx dammah
CCGGGGCCTAAGACCTCGTGTGGAGTCTATGACGGAACCTGAGGATTCCTCTCCAGTGCTGACATGGATCTTGGGGTAATTCTGGAGGCTCCACAGGGGAGGCAGTCCTCGTCTCGCGTGGGGACATGCACGTCCGCTTTCCTCACGAGCTGGAGCAGCCGTGGCAGGCTTCTCGGCGCCGTGATACAGGGATCTGTGGCATTCTTTGGAGGCTTTCCCACGAAGCTTTCCAAAAGGGCTGTCACACGTCCCACTGTGGTGTGAGTCGATCCTCGGCGTGCGTGTCGAGGAAGTGCAGGGAAATCAGGTTCTTCTGGAGTGGACTGAGACATTTGGTGCCCATGGGAATGGTGGCTCGACACCTGGAGTTCCTCTCGACTTTCCTGTGGAGAGCGCCCCCTCCGAGAAGCGACAGCAAAGCCGGGAATCCTTTCCTGACGAAGCAGGGAAAGGAACCCTCATCTCGAGCTTTGAGGAGGAAACGGGGCTCCTCTTGATGTAGGCGGGACGCCGGTGTTCCTCTCGAGTGGAGGCGGGTATGTCGGGGAACTTCTTGAGTTGCAGCAAGGGTGTGAAGGACTCTTTCGAAGTTCAAGAGGGAAGGGGTGATTTACCTCGAGACGCCTCAGCAGAAAAGGGCCTCATCTCGCCTGGAGGGGAGAACCTCCTGGATTTTCTCGAGTTGCGGCTGAACCTTCTCGAGTTACGACGGGGACTTCTGGGACCCTCCCTTGTGGCCTCAGGACAGGCCAGTCTCCATGCGAGTTGCGAGGGGCCTGTCGGGATTCCTCTGCAGTCTGTGCCGGGGCCTAAGACATCGTGTGGAGTCTATGACGGAACCTAAGGATTCCTCTCCAGTGCTGACATGGATCTTGGGGTCATTCTGGAGGCTCCACAGGGGAGTCATATCTCGTCTCGAGTGGGGACATGCACGTCCGCTTTCCTCAGTAGCTGGA
>NW_024078029.1:1056-1386 GCF_014754425.2 Oryx dammah
TGTGGCATTCTTTGGAGGCTTTCCCTCGAGGCTTTCTGACAGGGCTGTCACACGTGCCACTGTGGTGTGAGTCGATCCTCGGCGTGCGTGTCGAGGAAGTGCAGGGAAATCAGGTTCTTCTGGAGTGGACTGAGACATTTTGTGCACATTGGGAATGGTGGCACGACCCCTGGAGTTCCTCTCGACTTTCCTGTGGAGAGTGCCGCCTCCGAGAAGCGACAGCAAAGCCGGGAATCCTTTCCCGAGGAAGCAGGGAAAGGAATCTTCATCTCGAGCTTTGAGGAGGTAACGGGGCTCCTCTTGATGTGGGCCGGACCCTCCCTGTTCCTC
>NW_024078030.1:0-477 GCF_014754425.2 Oryx dammah
CTGACTCCCCTGTGGAGCCCCCAGAAGGACCACAAGATCCATGTCAGCACTGGAGAGGAATCCTCAGGTTCCGTCATAGACTGCACACGAGGACTTATGCCCCGGCACCGACTGCAGAGGAATTCCGACAGGCCCCTCGCACCTCGCATGGAGACTGGCCTGTCATGAGGCCACAAGCGAGGGTCCCAGAGGTCCCTGTTGTAACTCGAGAAGGACCCGCCGCAACTCGGGAAAATTCAGGAGGTTCTCCCCTCCAGGCGAGATGAGGCCCTTTTCCGCTGAGGCGTCTCGAGGCTAATCACCCCCTCCCTCTTGAACTTCTAAAGGGTCATTCACACCCTTGCTGCAACTCACGAAGTTCCCCGACATACCCGCCTCCACTCGAGAGGAACACCGAGGGTCCCGCCGACATCAAGAGGAGCCCCGTTTCCTCCTCAAAGCTCGAGATGAGGGTTCCATTCCCTGCTTCGTCGGGAA
>NW_024078030.1:577-1386 GCF_014754425.2 Oryx dammah
CTTCCTCGACATGCACGCCGAGGATCGACTCACACTACAGTGGCATGGTGATAGCCCTGTCGGAAAGTCTCGTGGGAAAGCCTCAAAAGAATGCCACAGACCCCTGTATCAAGGCGCCGGGAAGCCTGCCACGGCTGCTCAAGCTCATGAAGAAAGCGCACGTGCATGTCCCCAGCGAGACGAGGACTGACTCCCCTGTGGAGCATCCAGAAGGACCCCAAGATCCATGTCAGCACTGGAGAGGAATCCTCAGCTGCCGTCATAGACTCCACACGAGGTCTTAGGCCCCGGCAACGCCTGCAGAGGAATCCCAAAAGGCCCCTGGTAACTCGCATGAAGACTGGCCTGTCCTGAGGCCACAAGGGAGTGTCCCAGAGGTCCCCGTCGTAACTCGAGAAGGTCCCGCCACAACTCGAGAAAATCCAGGAGGTTCTAACCTCCAGGCGAGATGAGGTCCTTTTCCACTGAGGCATCCCGAGGCAAAGCACCCCTTCCCTCTTGAACTTCGAAAGGGTCCTTCACACAGTTGCGGCAACTCAAGAACTCTCCCGACATACCCGCCTCCACTCGAGAGGAACACAGAGGGTCCCGTGCACATCAAGAGGAGCCCCGTTTCCTCCCCAAAGCTCGAGATGAGGGTTCCATTCCATGCTTCTTCGGGAAAGGATTCCCGGCTTGCTGTCTCGTCTCGGAGGCGGCGCTCCACACAGGAAAATCGAGAGGAACTCCAGGGTTCGTACCACCATTCACAATGTGCACAAAATGTCTCAGTCCACTCCAGAAGAACCTGATTTCCCTGCACTTCCTCC
>NW_024078032.1:0-1385 GCF_014754425.2 Oryx dammah
CTGCACTGCAGGCTGACTCCTTACCATCTGAGCCACCTACAATAATATGACAGGGACAAGTGCCAAGCCAAGATCCTGCTGGGTTATTGATGCTGGGCACCACCCAAGAAGCAGATGCTATTACTGCCCTCATTTTATGCCTTTGGGACCTGTGGCACACAGAGGAGGAGTCAGCTCTCCAGGTTCTCGGGGTTCCTCAGAGAGGGTCCCTATGTTCAGGTCTCAAGTCTGTCAGATTGAAGTTTGCACACTGGTTTGTAGGATACTTTCCCCTCCCCAGTGGAAGAGTGAAGTAAAATGCTCACTGGGATTGAGGGTAAGACAGCCTGCAATGCTGCGAAAGACAGACGGCAGGAGGAGAAGGGGATGACAGAGGACAAGATGGTTGGATGGCATCACTGACTCAGTGGACATGACTCTGAGGAAGCTCCGGGAGACGGTGAAGGACAGGGAAGCCTCCTGACGTGCTGCTTGCAGTCCATGGGGTCGCAGAGTCAGACACGACCGACGGACTGAAAACCAACAATAGCATATTTATTACAATGATATACTAAATGAGAGGGGGCGTGAGGGAAAGTACATAGAAAACGACTCATCCACTCTATCAAGATTATGACATAACACATTTATAGTGCAAAGCACCTGGAAGTAATCAGCTGTTACGGAGTACGAGTTGCTCAGCTCACTGCAAGGTGGGTCAGGAAGGGACTTTAATCCAGAGTCCACTGACAGAGAAGAGGGCAGGGTAGTGACCCAAAATAACCATCTTGTTGGGGCCAGGTTGAACAGGACCCGGACATCACGGATCAGGTCCCTCTGTGGAGAGTTCCAAACAGTTTCGGGGAGAAATCTCCCAGCAGACGCAGGCTGGGAGACTGGCACTGACCTCACTGCTCCCCGGGGCAGGCCCAGAACCAGCCCTCAGCAACTCCGGATCTTCCTGGACCTCCTGACTTCTTGCCCGCCTCGCTGTGGTTCTGTGGGCGAGTCGAGCGGAACTCGCGCGGTCCAGGGGTGGTTTGCCCGGGCCCCTTCGAGAGGTTCCCTTTCTTTCTCTGGTCCTCAGGAGTATCCCCCATAAGTCCTCTGCCTGGAAAACAGAGCAGGAAGGATCGATTTTCTTCCCGGCTTCCTGGCATGCTGGTTTCTGTGGTCTGCAGAGGGCAGTGTTGCTCGGTGGAACCGCTTGCCCGTTTCTCCCCCGCC
Source organism: Oryx dammah (assembly GCF_014754425.2). NCBI lineage: Eukaryota > Metazoa > Chordata > Mammalia > Artiodactyla > Bovidae > Oryx > Oryx dammah. The sequence goes on from NW_024078032.1 coordinate 1,207, forward strand.
CGGCCGGGTTGAAAAAAGTTCTCGAAGCCTTTTGCGGTAATGGGGACGGATTTTTCTTTTCTGTGCTTGCCCAGTTGGCTGGTTCCAAATGCTAAGAAAAATGCTGAGACACACATTAAGCAAACTGAAAATTTAACAACAAAGAGAAAATATTAAGCAGTTTAACGTAAAAGTAGCAA
>NW_024078033.1:0-1384 GCF_014754425.2 Oryx dammah
GCAGGGAAATCAGGTTCTTCTGAAGTGGACTGAGACATTTTGTGCACATTGGGAATGGTGGCACGACCCCTGGAATTCCTCTTGACATTCCTGTGGAGAGCGCCTCCTCTGAGATGCGACAGGAAAGCCGGGAATTCTTTCCAGAAGAAGCAGGGAAGGAACCCTCATCTCGAGCTATGAGGAGGAAACGGGACTCCTCTTGATGTGGGCGGGACCCTCGGTGTTCCTCTCGAGTGGAGGCGGGTATGTTGGGGACCTTCTTGAGTTGCAGCAAGGGTGTGAAGGACCCTTTGGAAGTTCAAGAGGGAAGGTGTGATTTGCCTCGAGACGCCTCAGTGGAAAAGAGCCTCATCTCGCCTGGAGGGAAGAACCTCCTGGATTTTCTCGAGTTGCGGCGGGACCTTCTCGAGTTATGATTTGGACCTCTGGGACCCTCCCTTGTGTCCTCAGGAAAGGCCAGTCTCCGTGAGAGTGATGAGGGGCCTGTGGGGATACCTCTGCAGTCGGTGCTGGAGCCTAAGACCTCGTGTGGAGTCTATGACGGAACCTGAGGATTCCTCTCCAGTGCTGACATGGATATTGGGGTACTTCTGGACTGCTCAGGGGAGTCAGTCCTCGTCTCGAGTGGGGACATGCACGTCCGCTTTCCTCACAAGCTGGTGCAGCCTTGGAAGGCTTCCTGTCGGCTTGATACAGGGATCAATGGCAATCTTTGGAGGCTTTCCCACGAGGCTTTCCGACAGGGCTGTCACTCATGCCACTGTGGTGTGAGTCTATCCTCGGGGTGCATGTCGAGGAAGTGCAGGGAAAGCAGGTTTTTCTGGAGTGGACTGAGACATTTTGTGCACGTTGGGAATGGTGGCCCGACACCTGGAGTTCCTCTCGACATTCTTGTGGAGAGAGCCTATCTCCAAGATGCGACAGGAAAGCCAGGAATCCTTTCCCGAAGAAGCAGGGAAGGAACCCACATCTCGAGCTATGAGGAGGAAACGGGACTCCTCTTGATGTGTGTGGGACCCTCGGTGTTCCTCTCGAGTGGAGGTGGGTATGTCGGGGACCTTCTTGAGTTGCAGCAAGGGTGTGAAGGACCCTTTGGAAGTTCAAGAGGGAAGGTGTGATTTGCCTCGAGACGCCTCAGTTGAAAAGAGCCTCATCTCGCCTGGAGGGAAGAACCTCCTGGATTTTCTCAAGTTGCGGCGGGACCTTCTCGAGTTATGACTTGGACCTCTGGGACCCTCCCTTGTGGCCTCAGGAAAGGCCAGTCTCCATGCGAATGATGAGGAGCCTGTGGGGATACCTCTGCAGTCGGTGCTGGAGCCTAAGAACTCGTGTGGAGTCTATGACGGAACCTGAGGATTCCTCTCCAGTGCTGACATGGATATTG
>NW_024078035.1:0-1383 GCF_014754425.2 Oryx dammah
ATCAGTGGCTTTCTCTCAAGGTACAACAGGGCTGTCACACCTGCCATTGTGTTTTGAGTCAATCCTTGGGGTGACCGTCGAGTCAGTGCAGTAGAGTCAGGTGTATCTGGAGTGCATTGGGACATCGGGGTCTTTTGAAATGGTGGCATGATCCCTGGAGTTCCTCTTGAGTGTCAATTTGAGGCCGCCTCCTCTTGAGGTGTGATGGGAACACTGGGATTCCTTTCCCACCGATGCAGGGAAATGGACTCTCCTCTCGTGATTAGGTGGGAAAACCGAGGCTCTTCATGAGTTGTGGTGGGACCCTCAGTGTTCTTCTCGAGTGGAGACGGGTATGTTGGGGAACTTCTTGAGTCGCCTCAAGGGTGTCAAGGACCCTTTCGAGGCTCAGGAGGGAAGGTGGGATTTCTCTCAAGATGCTACAGAGGAGAAGTCCTCATCTCGCTTTGAAGGGAGAATCTTCTGGTTGTTTTCGAGTTGCAGCAGCAATCTTGGAATTCATCTCGAGTTATGATGGGAACCTAATCGACCCACTCGTGGGGCACCAGGAAAGTTCAGTCTCCATACGAGTTGTGAGGAGACTCTCGGGATTCCTCTGAAGTTCCTGCCAGGAATGAGGTCCAAATCTGGAGTTGAGGCCGGATCCTCATGGTTCCTCTCCAGTGCCGAATTGGATCTCGGGGTTCCTCTGGGGTTTCCACAGGGGAGTTAGGGATCGTCTCGTGTGGGGACATGCAAGTCTGCTCTCCTCTTGAGCTGGAAAAGCAGTGTCAGGCTTCCTGTCTTGTTGACATAGGTATGGGTGGCTTAATCTCGAGGTGCCCCAGGGCTGCCACACCTGCCATCGTGTTTTGAGTCGATCCTCGGGGTGACGGTCTAGTCAGTGCAGGGGATTCAGGTGTATCTGGAGTGGATTGGGCACTGGGGTCTTTTGAAGTCGTTGTAAGACCCATGGAGTTCCTCTCGAGAGTCTATTTGAGACCGCCTTCTTTTGAGGTGCAACAGGAACGCTGGGACTCCCTTCCCGACGAAGCAGGAAAAGAGACCCTCATCTTGAGATGAGGAGGGGAAAACGGAGCTCTTCTTTCGCTGTGGCAGGACCCATGGTGTTCCTCTCGAGTGGAGACGGGTATGTCGGGGAACTTCTTGAGTTGTATCAAGGGTGTCAATGAACCTTTCGAGGCCCAAAAGGAAGGTGGGATTTCTCTCGTGATGCCGCAGAGGAAAAGGGTCGCATCTCGTGTTGAGAGGAGAACATCCTGGTTTTTCTCGAGTTGTGGCCAGAAACTTGGGATTCCTCTCGAGTTACGATGGGGACATGAGGGACAAGCTCGTATGGCCTCAGGAAATTCCTGTCTCCATGCGAGTTTAGAGGGGCCTCTC
>NW_024078036.1:0-1383 GCF_014754425.2 Oryx dammah
ATAACAAAGTGATTCTCTTCCAGGAGGGACCAATGGGGACTCAGTGACCCAGACAGAAGGCCCAGTGACTGTCTCAGAGGGGGCTCTCATGACCCTGAACTGCACTTACCAGACTGCTGATTTTTCTCCCTATCTTTTCTGGTATATCCAGCATCTCAACAAAGCTCCTCAACTCCTCCTGAAGGCCTCGGCGAGAGACCCGAAGCCAAAGAATGAAGGTTTTCAGGCCACTCTTGTTAAGAGTGACAGCTCCTTCCACCTGCAGAAACAGGCAGTGCAAACATCAGACTCGGCTGTGTACTACTGTGCTCTGAGTGACACAGTGACACAGGGCTGCAAGGGGAGCTGAGCGCAAACCCAGAGTGCAGATGGGGCTCCTGCTGTGGGCAGCCCTGCAAGGGGGTTGCTGGTTCTGTCTTAGGTGTTTATGCTAGCTGTGTTGTTGTTTATGTGCTAAGTCATGTCTGACTCTTTTGCGACCCTGTGACTGTCGTGGGCTCTTCTGTCCATGGGATTTCCCAAGCAAGAAGACTGGAGTGGGTTGCCATTTCTTTCCCTGGGAATTATCCCAAGCCAGGAATGGTTCCTATGTCCCCTGTTTGTCAGGCAGATTCTTTACCACTGAGCCACCTGAGAGCCCCTGTTTTATGCCAGAGGCATCATCAAAGTACTTCCAGCTCTGAAGCTCAGTGCCAAGAACCCCACAATTCTTAGACTGGTCTACAGAGAGGAATCTGGGAGGAACAGTGAAAAGAGCAATATAAATGGCCTTCTCCAGAAATGCCTGTTTTTAGCCCAGTCACATTTCTCCAGATAGTATAGAATTCCTGGAAATGATATTAACTCTGTTCACTGACAGTTCAGTTGATATATGCTGAAATATGTCACGACCTATTGATGGAAACTCCCAGGGCACCTTGTTCATGGATGAATGTATGGCCTTGAAGCTACTGTCTGAGTGTTATAATTCAGACCAGAATTTTGTGTCTTGCTGACTTTCACCTGCAGACATTCCATCTTTAGTGACTGGGGCCTTTACACTCTCTTCCCTTGACTTTTCCAGCTCTTATGGTTGCTCAAGAAATACTGCTGCTGCGAGTCCCATGAAGATGGTTTCCTGAGCAGATGTTCCTTCTGTCAAGGGCCCCCGTGGGCCAGAGCAGTCTAGTCAGTGAACATTTGTGCATGAGGTGTCTTGCTTCTATGTTGGTGACACAGCTCCACCCGCATCTTGTCATCTTGGCAGCTCTCTGCAGAATGCTGGGTCATGATCCCGATCCTGGTCTTGAGGATCTGTGCTGTGAGAAATTCTGGACATCAGCATGACCACGGAACTTGACATATTACTTTATCGCTGTATTGAGGCCTCTGATCCTTTTGAAA
>NW_024078037.1:0-1383 GCF_014754425.2 Oryx dammah
AAGTCACATGAGTCGTGTTGGACTCTGGTCGACCCCATAGACCGGCAGCCCACCAGGCGGGATTCTCCCAGGAATTAAGGTTTAGGAATAATTAAAATAGGTAGAAGCTAAAGATTTAAGGCATGCGGCAATGTGAGCATATTATACTGTCTTCTAGAGATTAGGGACGTTAGAGATGTTTGCAGCAAGAAGCCCTTTCTCAGAAAGAGTGAGCTGAAGATCCTAGGGGCAAACAGAAGATAGAAAGGTCAGAATGAAACGGAGGCATGTGGTACGCCGCCCAGACATGAGCATGAGTGTAGTCAATAAAGCAGAAATAGATGTTTCTTTCTGGAACTCTCTTGCTTTTCCCCATGATCCACCGGATGTTGGCCCGTTGATCTCTGGTTCCTCTGCCTTTTCTAAAACCAGCTTGAACATCCGGAAGTTCACGGTTCACGTGTTGCTGAAGCCTGGCTTGGAGAATTTTGAGCATGACTTTCCTAGCATGGGAGATGAGTGCCATTGTACAGTAGGTTGAGCATTCTTTGGCATTGCCTTTCTTTGGAAAAGGAATGAAAACCGACCTTTTCCGGTCCTGTGGCCATGGCTGAGTTTTCCCAAGATGCTGGCGTATTGAGTGCAGCATCGTCTTTCAGGATTTGAAACAGCCCAACTGGAATTCCGTCACCTCCACTAGCTTTGTTCGTGGTGATGCTTTCTATGGCCCACTTGACTTCACTGTCCAAGATGTCTGGCTCTCGATTAGTGATCTTTGTACAGTTCTTGAGTGTGTCGACGACAATGAACTGTGGAAACTTCTTCAAGAGATGGGAATAGCAGGCCACCTGACCTGCCTCTTGAGAAATCTGTATACAGGTCAGGAAGCCACAGTTAGAACTGTTCATAGAACAACAGACTGGTTCCCAATAGGAAAAGGAGTACGTCCAGGCTGTCTATTGTCACCCTGCTGATTTAACGTCTATGCCGAGTGCCTCTTGAGAAACGCTGGGCTGGGAGAAACACAAGGTGGAATCCAGATTGCCGGGAGAAATCTTAATAACCTCAGATAGGCAGAGGACACCACCCTGATGGCAGAGTGAAGAGGATCTACAGGGCCTCTTTGATGAAAGTGAAAGAGGAGAGCGAACAAGTTGGCTTACAGCTCAACTTTGAGAAAAGAAAGATCGTGGCATCTGATCCCATCACTTCATGGGAAGTAGATGGGGAAACAGTGGAAACAGTGTCAGGCTTTATTTTGGGGGGCTCCAACATCACAGCAGATGGTGACTGCAGCCATGCAATTAAAAGACGCTTACTCCTGGGAAGAAAAGTTCTGCCCAAGCGAGATAGTCTCTTCAAAAGCAGAGACATTACTTTGCCGACTAAGGTCCGTCTAGCCAA
>NW_024078038.1:0-1383 GCF_014754425.2 Oryx dammah
GAGTCAGTTCTAATGAGGTGAATGAAACTGGAGTCTATTAGGCAGAGTGAAATAAGTCAGAAAAACACCAATACAGTATATTAAGGCGTATATAAGGAATTTAGAAAGACATTAATGATCATCCTATATGCAAGGCAACAAAAGAAACACAGATGTAAAGAATAGACTTCTGGACTATGTGGGAGAAGGCAAGGGTGGGAGGTTTTCAGAGAATAACATTGAAACATGTATATTGCCATATGCAAAATAGATGACTAGTGCAAGTTCAATGCATGATGCAGGGCATTCAAGGCCGTTGCTCTGGGACAACCGAGACGGATGGGATAGGGAGGGAGGTGGGAGGGGAGTTCAGGATAGATGGACACATGTGCATTCTGGCTGATTCATGCCAATTCAGTGTATGGCAAAAACCAGCACAATGTTGTAAAGTTATCGTCCAATTAAAATAAAGTAATTAATTTAAAAAAAGAACTGTAAAGGCAGAGGAACCAGAGATCAAATTATGATCTGTTGGATCATATAAAAGCCAAAAGAATTCCAAAAATCTACTTCTGCTTCATTGACTATGCTAACGCTTTTGACTGTGTAAATCAGAACACACTGTGGAAAATTCTTAAAGAGATGGGAGTAGCAGACCACTTTACCTGCTTCCTGAGAAACCTGTGTGCAGGACAAGAAGAAACAGTTAGAACCAGACATAGAACAATGGACTGGTTCAAAATTGGGAAAGCAGTGCATCAAGCCTGTATATTGTCAGACTGCTTATTTAACGTATATGCAGATTACATCATGAGAAATGCTGGGCTGGATGAAGCACCAGCTGGACTCAGGATTGCCAGAAGAAATATCAATAACTTTAGATATGCCGATGACACCACCCTTATGGCAGAAAGTGAAGAAGAACTAAAGAGCCTCTTGATGAAAGTGAAAGAGGAGAGGGAAAAATTTGGCTTAAAATTCAACATTCAGAAAACTAAGATCATGGCATCTGGTCCCATCACTTCATGGGAAATAGATGGGGAAACAATAGAAACAGTAAGAGACTTTATTTTCTTTGTCTCCAAATCACTGCAGATGGTGACTGCAGCCATGAAATTAAAAGACACTTGCTCCTCAGAAGAAAAGCTATGATCAACCTAGACAGCATATTAAAGAGCAGAGATGTTACTTTGCCGACAGGGCCAATCTAGTCAAAGCTATGGTTTTTCCAGTAGTTATTCATGTATGGTTCTGAGAGTTGGACCATAACGAAAGCTGAGTGCCAGATAATTGATGCTTTTGAACTATGGTGTTGGAGAAGACTCTTGATAGTCCCTTGAATTGCAAGGAGATCTATCCAGTCAATAGTAAAGATAATCAGTCCTGAATATTCATTGGAAGGAC
>NW_024078039.1:0-1382 GCF_014754425.2 Oryx dammah
TGTCCCCACTCGAGACGAGGACTAACTCCCCTGTGGAGCCCCCAGAAAGAACCCAAGATCCATGTCAGCACTGGAGAGGAATCCTCAGGTTCCGTCATAGACTCCACACGAGGTCTTAGGCCCCGGCACCGACTGCAGAGGAATGCCGACAGGCCCCTCGCAACACGCATGGAGACTGGCCTGTCCTGAGGCCACAAGGGAGGGTTCCAGATGTCCCCATCGTAACTCGAGAAGGTCCCGCCGCAACTCCAGAAAATCCAGGAGGTTCCCCCTCCAGGCGAGATGAGGCCCTTTTCCCCTGAGGCGTCTCGAGGCAAATCACCCCTTCCCTTTTGAACTTCGAAAGGATCCTTCACACCCCTGCTGCAACTCAAGAAGTTCCCCGACATACCCGCCTCCACTAACCGAGGAACACCGAGGGTCCCGCCCACATCAAGAGGAGCCCCGTTTCCTCCTCATAGCTCGAGATGAGGGTTCCTTTCCCTGCTTCGTCGGGAAAGGATTCCCGGCTTTGCTGTCGCATCTCGGAGGCGGCGCTCTCCACAGGAAAGTCGAGAGGAACTCCAGGGTTCGTGCCACCATTCCCAATGTGCACAAAATGTCGCATTCCACTCCAGAAGAACCTGATTTCCCTGCATTTCTTCGACATGCACGCTGAGGATCAACTCACACCACAGTGGCAAGTTTGACAGGCCTTTCGCAAAGCCTCGTGGGAAAGCCTCCAAAGAATGCCAGAGATCCCTGTATCAAGGCGCCGGGAAGCCTGCCACGGCTGCTCCAGCTCGTGAGGAAAGCGGTCGTGCATGTCCCCACTCGAAACGAGGACAGACTCCCATGTGGAGCCCCCAGAAGGACCCCAAGGAACATGTCAGCACTGAAGAGGAATCCTCAGGTTCCGTCATAGATTGCATACGAGGTCTTAGGCCCCGGCACCGACTGCAGAGGAATCCCGACAGGCCCCTCGCAACTCACATGGAGACTGGCCTGTCCTGAGGCCACAAGGGAGGATCCCAGAGGTCCCCAACGTAACTGGAGAAGATCCCGGTGCAACTCGAGAAAATCCAGGAGGTTCTCCCCTCCAGGCGAGATGAGGCCCTTTTCTGTTGAGGCGTCTCGAGGCAAATCACCCCTTCCCTCTTGAACTTCGAAAGGGTCCTTCACACCCCGGCTGCAACTCAAGAAGATCCCCGACATACCCGCCTCCACACGAGAGGAACACCGAGGGAACCGCCCACATCAAGAGGAGCCCCGTTTCCTCCTCAAAGCTCGAGATGAGGGTTCCTGTCCCTGCTTCGTCGGGAAAGGATTCCCGGCTTTGCTGTCGCATCTCGGAGGCGGGGCTCTACACAGGAAAGTCCAGAGGAACTCCAGGGGTCGTGCCA
>NW_024078040.1:0-95 GCF_014754425.2 Oryx dammah
TCCTGGATTTTCTCGCGTTTCGGCGGGACCTTCTCGATTTACGACGGGGACCTCTGGGACCCTCCCTTGTGGCCTCAGGAAAGACCAATCTCCAT
>NW_024078040.1:195-1382 GCF_014754425.2 Oryx dammah
CGGGGAACTTCTGGAGTTGTAGCAAGGGTGTGAAGAACCCTTTCGAAGTTCAAGAGGGAAGGGGTGATTTGCCTCGAGAGGCCTCAGCGGAAAAGGGCCTCATCTCGCCTGGAGGGGAGAACCTCCTGGATTTTCTCGCGTTTCGGCGGGACCTTCTCGATTTACGACGGGGACCTCTGGGACCCTCCCTTGTGGCCTCAGGAAAGACCAATCTCCATGCGATTTGCGAGTGGCCTGTCGGGATTCCTCTGCAGTCGGTGCCGGGGCCTAAGACCTCATGTGGAACCTATGACGGAACCTGAGGATTCCCCTCCAGTGCTTACATGGATCTTGGGGTCCTTCTGGAGACTCCACCGGGGAGTCAGTCCTCGTCTCGAGTGGGGACATGCACGTCCGCTTTCCTCACAAGCTGAAGCAGTCGTGGCAGGCTTCCCGTCGCCTTGATACAGGGATCTGTGGCATTCTTTGGAGGCTTTCCCACGAGGCTTTCCCACGAGGCTTTCCAACAGGGCTGTCACAAGTTCCAAGGTGGTGTGAATCGATCCTCGGCGTGCATGTCGAGGAAGTGCAGGGAAATCAGGTTCCTCTGGTGTGGACTGAGACATTTTGTGCACATTGGGAATGGTGGCACGACCCCTGGAGTTCCTCTCGACTTTCCTGTGGAGAGTGACTCCTCCGAGATGCGACGGGAAAGCCGGGAATCCTTTCCCAACGATTCAGGGAAAGGAACCCTCATCTCGAGCTATGAGGAGGAAACGGGGCTTATCTTGATGTGGGCGGGACCCTCCGTGTTCCTCTCGAGGGGAGGCCGGTATGTCGGGGAACTTCTTGAGTTGCATCAAGGGTGTAAAGGACCATTTCGAAGTTCAAGAGGGAAGGGGTGACTTGTATGGAGACACCTCAGCGGAAAAGGGCCTCATCTCGCCTGGAGGGGTGAACCTCCTGGATTTTCTCGAGTTGTGGCGAGACCTTCTCGAGTTATAACGGCGTCCTCTGGGACCCTCCCTCTTGGCCTCAGGAAAGGCCAGTCTCCATGCGAGTTGCGTGGGGCCTCGCGGGATTCCTCTCCAGTAAGTGTCGAGGCCTAAGACCTCGTGTGGATCGAGACCGGAACCTGAGGATTCCTCTAAAGTGCTGACATGGATCTTGGGGTACCACTGGAGGCTCCACAGGGGGGTCAGTCCTCG
>NW_024078043.1:0-1382 GCF_014754425.2 Oryx dammah
AAGTTTGGAAGAGAAGATATGCTAAGACAAAGATATTAAAATCCCATGATGAACTTCAATGCAAGAAACTTGTGACATCTATATTATCATTTAGGAAGTTTTGAAAATTTCTTTCTAGTATGCCAACTGTGTTCTGAATAAGTGCAGTTGTCAGAGACTGAGTTTCTAACCCAGTTCTGTTGAGTGTAGTGCAGTTGAGAGGCCCAAACAAAGGCTTCAGTTCTCCATATATGTGGACTGGATTTCATGTAATCAAAAGCCTAGACCCCCTATCACCGAGTAGTCCCAGTGCTGGCTTATTGCATACGAAATAAGATTGTCACCTTTGTAAATGGCTTTTTAAATAATGATTTATAATATGATTTTTCATTACTATGTTACTGGTCTATCTCTTTCAACTACATATAAGCTTCATGAGGTCAGTGATGATGCCATATACATCTCAGTGCCCCAGAGATCAGCAGGAGTCCCAGAACCCAGGAAATGCCAAATGAATGTTTATTCTGCTAAACAAGGGATGAGGTATCTGTCTAATAAATGATGTTGGCTATGGGAGCAAGGATGGTACAGTATGAACCACTGGAAAATTCACCGCAATATATATAACCTTCGCATAAAACGGACACAAACACATTTTGTTGTATAATTTTGCTATTTCAGTTTTGGATCATTTTAACAGTCAGTCATCATCCTATTAACACTGTAAAAACTCCCACAAAACTCATGTCATTCCACAGTAAGAATTTATTTCTCACTCAGGCATCTGTGTGTCACTAGAGATTTGGCTGATCTAGGTTGGGCTCAGATGGGTTTAGTTTTTCTTCCACAAGTCTGGCATCTTTCTTGAACTGGAGCATGTGGCATGTCCTTCTCATTGCAAGAAATGCAAGAGAGAAACTAGCCACGTAAACTCCTCTCAAAGCCTCTGACTGCATCACGTCCACTAACAATCCCAAAGCCATGACTATGGGTGCATCACTCTGTTATAAAAGAATCAATAATTTGTGCCCATAATTCAATTCACTTCTGACTCCTTCACTTCTGTGTAAACAAAGGGACCAAACATTGCTACTTCCAGGAAGCATTCTTTGTAGCTGTATCCTAGAGGTGGCCACTTGCATTGTATTCTATGCATTCTATGAAGTCCCTGTACTTCATTGGTATGATTGTCTAAAGCAGTTAGAGCTAGACAAGTTGTGCTTGTGATTAATTTTATACTGAATTACTGAAAATGTACAAATGAAAAATACAATATTATTTATAAAAATAATTCAACTAAAATTTTATTTTTAAGTAATATATTCTGACAAGAGAAAAGAAATGATTGTAATTGTTCTAAGAACAGAAGTTAAGACATGTCAACTGTATAAATTTCTTCTCAA
>NW_024078044.1:0-1382 GCF_014754425.2 Oryx dammah
AAGTTTGGAAGAGAAGATATGCTAAGACAAAGATATTAAAATCCCATGATGAACTTCAATGCAAGAAACTTGTGACATCTATATTATCATTTAGGAAGTTTTGAAAATTTCTTTCTAGTATGCCAACTGTGTTCTGAATAAGTGCAGTTGTCAGAGACTGAGTTTCTAACCCAGTTCTGTTGAGTGTAGTGCAGTTGAGAGGCCCAAACAAAGGCTTCAGTTCTCCATATATGTGGACTGGATTTCATGTAATCAAAAGCCTAGACCCCCTATCACCGAGTAGTCCCAGTGCTGGCTTATTGCATATGAAATAAGATTGTCACCTTTGTAGATGGCTTTTTAAATAATGATTTATAATATGATTTTTCATTACTATGTTACTGGTCTATCTCTTTCAACTACATATAAGCTTCATGAGGTCAGTGATGATGCCATATACATCTCAGTGCCCCAGAGATCAGCAGGAGTCCCAGAACCCAGGAAATGCCAAATGAATGTTTATTCTGCTAAACAAGGGATGAGGTATCTGTCTAATAAATGATGTTGGCTATGGGAGCAAGGATGGTACAGTATGAACCACTGGAAAATTCACCGCAATATATATAACCTTCGCATAAAACGGACACAAACACATTTTGTTGTATAATTTTGCTATTTCAGTTTTGGATCATTTTAACAGTCAGTCATCATCCTATTAACACTGTAAAAACTCCCACAAAACTCATGTCATTCCACAGTAAGAATTTATTTCTCACTCAGGCATCTGTGTGTCACTAGAGATTTGGCTGATCTAGGTTGGGCTCAGATGGGTTTAGTTTTTCTTCCACAAGTCTGGCATCTTTCTTGAACTGGAGCATGTGGCATGTCCTTCTCATTGCAAGAGATGCAAGAGAGAAACTAACCACATAAACTCCTCTCAAAGCCTCTGACTGCATCACGTCCACTAACAATCCCAAAGCCATGACTATGGGTGCATCACTCTGTTATAAAAGAATCAATAATTTGTGCCCATAATTCAATTCACTTCTGACTCCTTCACTTCTGTGTAAACAAAGGGACCAAACATTGCTACTTCCAGGAAGCATTCTTTGTAGCTGTTTTCTAGAGGTGGCCACTTGCATTGTATTCTATGCATTCTATGAAGTCCCTGTACTTCATTGGTATGATTGTCTAAAGCAGTTAGAGCTAGACAAGTTGTGCTTGTGATTAATTTTATACTGAATTACTGAAAATGTACAAATGAAAAATACAATATTATTTATAAAAATAATTCAACTAAAATTTTATTTTTAAGTAATATATTCTGACAAGAGAAAAGAAATGATTGTAATTGTTCTAAGAACAGAAGTTAAGACATGTCAACTGTATAAATTTCTTCTCAA
>NW_024078045.1:0-1381 GCF_014754425.2 Oryx dammah
TACACGTCATCATCAGGGGCTTTCCTTACTTTTTAAAGTAGATTTGAGCATCTTTTCATGTGTTTGTTAGCCATCCGTATGTCTTCTTTGGAGAAATGTCTATTTAGTTCTTTGGCCCATTTTTTTATTGGGTCGTTTATTTTTCTGGAATTGAGCTGCAGGAGTTGCTTGTATATTTTTGAGATTAGTTGTTTGTCAGTTGCTTCATTTGCTATTATTTTCTCCCATTCGGAAGGCTGTCTTTTCACTTTGCTTATGTTTTCCTTTGTTGTGCAGAAGCTTTTAATTTTAATTAGATCCCATTTGTTTATTTTTGCTTTTATTTCCAGAATTCTGGGAGGTGGATCATAGAGGATCCTGCTGTGGTTTATGTCAGAGAGAGTTTTGCCTATGTTCTCCTCTAAGAGTTTTATAGTTTCTGGTCTTACATTTAGATCTTTAATCCATTTTGAGTTTATCTTTGTGTGTGGTGTTAGAAAGTGATCTAGCTTCATTCTTTTACAAGTGGTTGACCAGTTTTCCCAGCACCACTTGTTAAAGAGATTGTCTTTACTCCATTGTATATTCTTGCCTCCTTTGTCAAAGATAAGGTGTCCATATGTATGTGGATTTATCTCTGGGCTTTCTATTTTGTTCCATTGATCTATATGTCTGTCTTTGTGCCAATACCATACTGTCTTGATGACTGTGGCTTTGTAGTAGAGCCTGAAGTCAGGCAAATTGATTCCTCCAGTTCCATCCTTCTTTCTCAAGATTGCTTTGGCTATTCGTGGTTTTTTGTATTTCCATACAAATCTTGAAATTATTTGTTCTAGTTCTGTGAAAAATATCGCCGGTATCTTGATAGGGATTGCATTGAATTTGTAGATTGCTTTGGGTAATATACTCATTTTCACTATATTGATTCTTCCGATCCATGAGCATGGTATATTTCTCCATCTATTAGTGTCCTCTTTGATTTCTTTCATCAGTGTTTTAAAGTTTTCTGTATATAGGTCTTTAGTTTCTTTAGGTAGATATATTCCTAAGTATTTTATTCTTTTTGTTGCAATGGTGAATGGAATTGTTTTCTTAATTTCTTCTTCTACTTTCTCATTATTAGTGTATACGAATGCAAGGGATTTCTGTGTGTTGATTTTATATCCTGCAACTTTACTATATTCATTAATTAGCTCTAGTAATTTTCTGGTAGAGTCTTTAGTGTTTTCTATGTAGAGGATCATGTCATCTGCAAACAGTGAGAGTTTTACTTCTTCTTTTCCAATTTGGATTCCTTTTATTTCTTTTTCTGCTCTGATTGCTGTGGCTAAAACTTCCAGAACTATGTTGAATAGTACAAAAAAGGAAAACTACAGGCCAATATCACTGATGAACATAGATG
>NW_024078046.1:0-1381 GCF_014754425.2 Oryx dammah
AGCCCCAAGCATCTTGTATCCTGCATCAAACCTAGACTGGCGATTCATTTCTTACATGATATTATACATGTTTCAATGCCATTCTCCCAAATCATCCCACAGAGTCCAAAAGTCTGTTCTATACATATGTGTCTCTTTTGCTGTCTCACATACAGGGTTATCATTACCATCTTTCTAAATTCCATATATATGTGTTAGTATGTTGTATTGGTGTTTTTCTTTCTGCCTTACTTCACTCTGTATAATCGGCTCCAGTTTCATCCACCTCATTAGAACTGATTCAAATGTATTCTTTTGTGCATATGTACCACAGCTTTCTTATCCATTCATCAGCTGTTGGACATCTAGGTTGCTTCCATGTCCTGGCTATTATAAACAGTGCTGCAATGAACACTGGGGCGCACGTGTCTCATTCAGTTCTGGTTTCCTCAGTGTGTACACCCAGCAGTGGGATTGCTGGGTCATAAGGCAGTTTTATCTCCAGTTTTTTAAGGAATATTCACAGTTCTCCATAGTGGCTGTACTAGTTTGCATTCCCACCAACAGTGTAAGAGGGTTCCCTTTTCTCCACACCCTCTCCAGCATTTATTGTCTGTAGACTTTTGGATCGCAGCCATTCTGACTAATTTGAATGGCACAAAGACAGAAATATAGATCAATGGAACAAAATGGAAATCCCAGAGATAAATCTGCACACTTATGTGTAAGGTCAGACCCCGGGGGCCATGATGGGCTTCCCCTTCCCTCCCCTGCTGATGGGGGAAGTCCCTAAGGTAGAATCCTTCCAGATCCCTGGGGCCAGTGACATCACAGTTCACCAGGTAAAGCCGCCACCTCAGCTATGTAGAAGGACCTATCAGCCCGTGACACCTCGGCCCAACGACCTGTCCAAATCCCCATCCATTAACCTGACCATCCCTCGCAACAAACTTATTTAAGCTGCTTGTAACAGCCTGGGCGTGGACTTCCTTGACCTGCCTCGTTTGCATCCAGGAATCCCACCCAGTATCGCTTCATCATTAAAAAGCTTGTTAGATGTTTTGTGTGTGTGTGTGTGTGTGTGTGTGTGTGTGTGTCCTGGTCGTCTTTTACCTAACATTATGGACACCTTATCTTCACTTTAGTTTATACGAGACATCTTCACTTTAGTTTATACGAGTACCTCCTCCTGGCTCACTAAGGGAGGGTGACCCTAGACTACGAGACTCTAGTTCTTGAAGAAGAACAAGTGACTGTGAAAAATTATAAGAGTGTGATTTTTTACTATTGTCATGATATGGGGGTCACTACACATGGGAGAGAAAGCAATGGCACCCCACTCCAGGGCTCTTGCCTGGAAAACCCCATGGACAGAGGAGCCTGGTAGGCTGCAGTCCATGGG
>NW_024078047.1:0-1381 GCF_014754425.2 Oryx dammah
CTTGGTCAGTCCCCATAGGAAACACTCCCAATCCGGCATCGCACTTGATGCACTGATCAAGGCTCGACATGCCTTTGTGCAAGATGCCAACAAATGCTCCCAAGCCCACATTTCAATATCTCCGCGGACCATGCTCGGTCCTGCCCTTGTTCAAGACCATGAAATAACCATGAGCCCACCTCTCGGTCCCTGTGCTGGAGCAGGCTACATTCTGCCCATCATGAAGCCTCAATGGATACTCCTGAATTGACATCTTAGGACCTGCACTAACCCAGGCTGGGTCCAGGCCTTGTGCAAGACCCTTGCAAACACTCCTGACCTCCATCCAGGCTGCTGCACTGAACCAGGCTGAGTCCTGCCCTTCTTCCACTCCGTTAAAATACTCCTGAATCTCCTTTCGGTACTTATGCTGACCAGGCTGGGTCCTGTCCTTCTTCAAGGCCACATCAAATACTTCTGAATCCACGTCTCGGTCTTGCACTGAATCAGGCTAGATTCTTCCAACGTGCAAGCACTCACTGACAACTCTGAGCCCAAATGTCAGGTCTTGCACAGAATGAGGCTAAGTGCTACCCATGTTCATGACCCCTAATACAGGCCTGAGCCAACATCATAAGCATGGCACTGAAGAATTTGGGAGCTGCCCCTGTTGCACTGCAGCAAATGCTCCTGAGCCCACATCATGGGCCCTGAACTGAACCTGGCTGGGCCCTGCCTTTGTTCAAGCCCGCAACAAACTCTACTGAGCTCACATCTCGGTTCCTACAATGAACCATGCTGGGTCCTGCCTTTGTTTACACCCCTGAGAAACACTCCTGCACCCACATCTCCATCCTTGCCATGAACCAGGCTGGGTCCTGCACATATTCAAGGCCCCGACCAACATAGCTGAGCCTGTATCTGACTCTCATGTTAGTTCCTGTTCTTTTTCGAGCCACCAGCAAGCAATCCTGAGCCAACAAGTAGCTCGATGCCTCGGAACTATGGCGTGAACCGCCATTGTTCAGTCCCCCAGGAAACACTGCAGATCCCACGGCCCACTCACTGCACTTAAGAAGGCTGGGTCATGCCTTTGAGCAAGACCTCGACAAACACTCCTGAGCCCACCACTAGGTCCCTGCAGTGAACCAGGCTGAATCTTGCACTTGTTAATGCCTCCGGCAAAGACTTTTCAGCACACATCTGTTGTTGAAGCTTCCAAAAAAATACTCCTGAGACCACCACTAGGTCCCTTCCCTGAATCAGGTGGTTGCTTCCCTTGTGCAAGACACCTAAAACACTTCTTAGCACACACCTGTGTCCCTGGATGGAACCAAGCTGGATCTAGCACTTGTCCAAGCCCCTGAAAGCTACTCCTGAGCCCACATCTGGGTCCCTTCAC
>NW_024078049.1:0-685 GCF_014754425.2 Oryx dammah
GGTCGGCCGCGCCTACGAGGAGGCCGGCATGATCAAGCACGGCTCCAAGATGATCCAGGCGGTAACCTCGGCAACGGTGCCGCAGATCACGCTGTATTGCGGCGCCTCGTTCGGCGCCGGCAATTACGGCATGTGCGGCCGCGGCTTCCATCCGCGGTTCTGCTTCTCCTGGCCGAATGCAAAGACCGCCGTGATGGGCGGTGAGCAGGCCGCCGAAACCATGGCGATCGTCACGGAGGCGGCGGCCGCGCGGCGCGGCAAGCCGATCGAAAAGGAGAAGCTGGACGCCATGAAGGCGCAGATCACCGGTGTGTTCGACAGCCAAATGGACGTGTTCGACACCACCGCCCGCGTACCCCGCGAAGCGATCATACCGTCGCGCGATACGCGGACGGTGCTGTCGGAGGTGCTTTCGATCTGCCGCGAGGCTGAGGCGCGGACCCCGCAGCGCATGCAGTTCTCGGTGGCGCGGCCATGAGCGGTACCATCGTGAAGCGGACGCCGTTCTTCAAGGTTTTGATCGCCAACCGCGGCGAGATCGCGCTGCGCATCATGCGCACGGCGCGGCGGCTCGGCTACAGCGTCGTCGCGGTCTACTCTGACGCCGACCGCGACGCGCTGCATGTGCGCGAGGCCGACCAGGCGGTGCGGATCGGTGAGGCGCTGCCGGCGCAATCCTATCTGA
>NW_024078049.1:695-1380 GCF_014754425.2 Oryx dammah
GGTCGGCCGCGCCTACGAGGAGGCCGGCATGATCAAGCACGGCTCCAAGATGATCCAGGCGGTAACCTCGGCAACGGTGCCGCAGATCACGCTGTATTGCGGCGCCTCGTTCGGCGCCGGCAATTACGGCATGTGCGGCCGCGGCTTCCATCCGCGGTTCTGCTTCTCCTGGCCGAATGCAAAGACCGCCGTGATGGGCGGTGAGCAGGCCGCCGAAACCATGGCGATCGTCACGGAGGCGGCGGCCGCGCGGCGCGGCAAGCCGATCGAAAAGGAGAAGCTGGACGCCATGAAGGCGCAGATCACCGGTGTGTTCGACAGCCAAATGGACGTGTTCGACACCACCGCCCGCGTACCCCGCGAAGCGATCATACCGTCGCGCGATACGCGGACGGTGCTGTCGGAGGTGCTTTCGATCTGCCGCGAGGCTGAGGCGCGGACCCCGCAGCGCATGCAGTTCTCGGTGGCGCGGCCATGAGCGGTACCATCGTGAAGCGGACGCCGTTCTTCAAGGTTTTGATCGCCAACCGCGGCGAGATCGCGCTGCGCATCATGCGCACGGCGCGGCGGCTCGGCTACAGCGTCGTCGCGGTCTACTCTGACGCCGACCGCGACGCGCTGCATGTGCGCGAGGCCGACCAGGCGGTGCGGATCGGTGAGGCGCTGCCGGCGCAATCCTATCTGA
>NW_024078050.1:0-1380 GCF_014754425.2 Oryx dammah
TGCCACCATTCCCAATGTCCAGAAAATGTCTCAGTCCACTGCAGAAGAAACTGATTCACCTGCACTTCCTCGACATGCACGACTAGGATCGACAGACACCACAGTGGCACATGTGACAGCCCTGTCCGAAAGCCTCGTGGGAAGGCCTCCAAAGAATGCCAGAGATCCCTTTATCAAGGCGAGTGGATGACTGCCACGGCTGCTCCAGCTCGTGAGGAAAGCGGACGCGCATGTCCCCATGCAAGACGCGGACTGACTCCCCTGTAGAGTCTCCAGAAGTACCCCAAGATCCATGTCACCACTGGAGAGGAAACCTCAGGTACCGTCACAGACCCCACACGAAGTCTTAGGCCCTGGCACCGAATGCAGAACAATCCCTACATGCTCCTCACAGGTCGCATGGAGACTAGCCTTTCCTGAGGCCACAAGGGAGGGTCCCAGAGGTCCCTGTCGTAACTCGAGGAGGTCCCGCCGCTACTCGAGACAATCCAGGATGTTCTCCCTCCAGGCGAGTTGAGGCCCTTTTCCGCTGAGGCGACTCGAGGCAAATCACACCTTCTCTCTTGAACTTCGAAAGGGTCCTTCACACCCTTGGTGCAACTCAAGAAGTTCCGCGACATACCTGTCTCCACTCGAGAGGAACACCGAGGGTCCCGCCCACATCAAGAGGAGCCCCGTTTCCTCCTCATAGCTCGAGATGAGGGTTTCTTTCCCTGCTTCGTCGGGAAAGGATTCCCGGGGTTTCTGGCGCATCTCGGAGGAGGCGCTCTCCACAGGAAATTCGAGAGGAACTCCAGGGGTCGTGCCACCATTCCCAATGTGCACAAAATGTCTCAGTCCACTCCAGAAGAAGCGGATTTACCTGCATTTCCTCGACATGCACGCCGAGGATGGAGTCACACCACAGTGGCACGTGAGACAGCCATATCCGAAAGCCTCATGGGAAAGCCTCCAAAGAATGCCAGAGATCCCTTATCAAGGCACCGGGGAGCCTGCCACGGCTGCTCCAGCACGTTAGGCAAGTGGACGTGCATGTCCCCACTCGAGACGAGGACTGCCTCCCCTGTGTAGCCTCCAGAAGTATCCCAAGATCCATGTCAGCACTTGAGAGGAATCCTCAGGTTCCGTCATAGACTCCACCCGAGGTCTTAGTCACCTGCACCGACTGTAGAGGATTCCCGATGGCCCCTCGCACCTCGCATGGAGACGGGCCATTCCTGAGGCCACAAGGGAGGGTATCAGAGGTCCCCGTCATAACTCGAGAAGGTCCTGCTGCAACACGAGAAAATCCAGGAGGTTCTCCCCTCCAGGCGAGATGACGCCCTTTTCCGCTGAAGCGTCTCGAGGCAAATCACACCTCCCCTCTTGAACTTCGAAAGG
>NW_024078051.1:0-1380 GCF_014754425.2 Oryx dammah
GAGCCAGCTGTGCCCCATCCAGCTGTGCATCCAGCATCAGGTCAGAGGTCCCCCGAGGGCCCTGAGGTGTGTCTCCTTGCCTGGCTCGGGGTGCTGCCCTCAGAGAGCCCTGGGAACGGAATTAGTACAGTAGGTCCATCTGTGCAGAGGCTGCGGGGTCTCCAGGGGGGTTTTTCTGGGCTCCACTGTCTCTCCAGGGACCCCGGCAAGCAGACAGGAGCTGAATCTGCCCAGCACTGAAAAGACAGATGGCTCAGAAACAGAGCCAGCCCTCCAGCCTGACCAAATGCTGCTTTGGTTGCTTAGTTGCTAAGTCGTGACCAACACTTTTGCAACCCCATGGACTCTAGCGTGCCAGGCTCCTCTGTCCATGGGGTTCTCCAGGCAAGAATACTGGAATGGCTTGCCATTTCTTCCGCCAGGGGATCTTCTTGACCCAGGGATCAAACCTGCGTTCCTCGTGTCTCCTGCGTTGGCAGGCGGGCTCCTTACCATCCGACCCACCAGGGGAGCATCTGGCTAGCTATTTTTCCAGGAAGAATTTTGGGGGAAAACATTTAATTCTTTGTGAAAGAAACCGTTGCATCAGCTCTGCATAAACAAACTTTTGGGATAATTGATCACCCCTGTCCTCAGGCTTGCCCCAAGGCCTTTCCCCTGGGCTTCGAACAAAGGCTCCTCCCTTCCACCTCCTCCTCTCCTTCCCTCCCCCCTCACCACCCCAGCAGTCCTCTCTCCTCTGAACCCTGAGATGAGGGGCAGAGGCTGCAGGGAAACAGCCCTCTTTGCTGAGGTCACCAGTTTGCCCTCAGTCTCTCCTGAGGCTTCTGGGCAGTAGCTCTGTCCTCTGTCCCCAGGGATCACAGTCTGGCTTGCAGAGTCCTAGAGGGTGGCCAGTGGAGGGGGTGACACGTCTGGAACACCCCTTAGGAGCCCAGGACCTTCTTCCTATATGTCACCTGAGCTGGTCCATGTGTTTGATGGAGGTGGGAACTGAGGATCAGAGAGGTGCAGTCGCTGCTCGTCACCACACAGCATTCACAAGAAGCCAAAATGAAATCCTCGACCAGGTCCCTGAGACTCTGAGCTCACCCTGCTTCTCCCCACCAGGAGGCCTTTCCAGGTTCTTGATGGAAACACCCTCCACGTGTCCACGTGGCAGGGGCTGAGCAGAACGCTCTGCCCTCCTTGTTCTTTATACCAGCCCTCCTCAGGGCAGCCAGGCTCCAGCACGGCTCCCACTGCCTGTGGCGGCCTCTCTCCTGAACCCTCACTGTGACCAGGCACCTCAACAGGAGAGCCTCCCTGAGGTCACACCCTTGTCCTCAGAGGTGGGGAGAGGTGCTGTGTCCTCTGATCAGTGCAGGGCTCCTTCCTGGG
>NW_024078052.1:0-1379 GCF_014754425.2 Oryx dammah
CGAGCACCCCGCAACCCCATTCCTGCTAGCCTGGTGCAGCTCGAGCACCCGGGTTCCTGCGCGCGCGGGGCCAGCACCCCCAGGAAATTTGATTGCCTGAGCAGACCATCCCGCGTCTCAGCACGCGGGGCCCCTTCCTGACCATGCGAGGCTAACTGACACTTGCCTCCTTGGCGCGTGGCGCAAGCCCCCCTTTTGTGCACTCCTAGAGCCCCAGGCGTCGGGTGTCCTTCCTCTCACACGAAGAGCTCCCCAGTCGAAAACCCTGTTCCCTCAACTGTCAAGAAGGGGGTCTGCACTCCTGGGCTCCGCGGCCTCCACTGGTCATGGATCGGTTCCCCACCGCGGGCCGTGTATTTTCAACCGCACACCGAGGGGTCCCCACTCGCAGGCAGCACGCCCTCAACTGGGCATGGAGGGGTCTCGAGCCTGCGATACTTGTTGCTGGGAAAGATTGAGGGCAGAAATAGTAGGGGACGAACGATGATGAGATCTTTGGTTGGCGTCATCCACTCGATGGACCTGAATTTGAGCAAGCTCCAGGAGTTAGTGATGGACGGGGGAGGGGGAGGTGCCTCGCAGGTGCTGCGATTCATGGGGTAGCCGAGTCCGACCAGACTGAGCCACTGTACCCAACCGAACTGCGATTGCACAAACATTCCACATAATGGCACTCTAACATAAGAAATGAAAAACAGCAAACGCTGCCCTGGCCCTTGCTTCCCCTCTCCTAATGGGAACCTTGAGCAGAATGATAGAGCACACTATCACAACTAGGATGTGAACCAACGTTCAAAAACATCACGTACAAAAATACAGAATCCACGTAAACCTACTTCGAAAACATGGAAGACGAAATACGTTCCAAAACATGTTCAGGCACAGCTGAATCCATCTAGTATTCTCAGGGCCACAGAACCAGAATCTGTACCTGTAAAACCAATGCATCCTTGACAATCAACTTAAATAGAAAAGGAACTTTTACCTGAGATAAACTATAAGAGTGAGGAGCACCAGGTTTGGTGGTATCCTCTGGCTCGTCTTACTCTCATGTACAACTATGCCTGACAAAACCTTTCAGACAACAGAGGCCATCGTACAAGAGGAGGGAATAAAGAATCCTTGCCGCAGGAAGGATTTTTCTGTAACCGCGGCCTTCAAACTATTGCTGAAAGACATCTGACATTCACAAGGCTGCTGGACTCGACATGACACCTATCTTTGTACATGTGAGGGGTCACTCATCAACAGAAAGAAGGTGTAAAAGAAAAACCAGGACATGCTCAGGAAGAAAACATCAACAGTTAAATACAGCTCAAAGTGCTTTCCAAAAAAGCCAAAAGCACTGAATATCCCCAAGGCTGGTGGGGATATTTCAA
>NW_024078053.1:0-1379 GCF_014754425.2 Oryx dammah
CCGGGGAAGGCCACGGTGTTTTCCACGCCCGGATGCTTGCTGGCAATTTCGCTCATGCGCTTGATCACCGTTTCGGTGCGGTCTAGCGTCGCCGCGTCCGGCAACTGCGCGAAGGCAACCAGATACTGCTTGTCCTGCTGCGGCACGAAGCCGGTCGGGGTACTGGAGAAGCCGAGGTAACCGAGCACCAGCAGACCACCGTAGATCAGCATGGCGATGCTGCTGCCACGCAGCACGCGACGCACGGTGCCCACGTAGCGGTTGCTGGCACGCTCGAACATGCGGTTGAACGGGTTGAACAGCCAGCCGGCGAACAGTCTGTCGAGCAGGCGCGAGAAGCCATCCTTCGGTGCGTGATGGTCCTTGAGCAGGATGGCAGCGAGTGCCGGCGACAGGGTCAGCGAGTTGATCGCCGAAATCACCGTGGAAATGGCGATGGTCAGGGCGAACTGCTGGTAGAACTGCCCCGAAAGACCGGAGATGAAGGCCGTCGGCACGAACACCGCGCACAGCACCAGAGCGGTGGCGACGATGGGACCGGTCACTTCCTTCATGGCCTGGCGGGTGGCCTCGACCGGGGATTTGCCCAGGGCGATGTTACGTTCGACGTTCTCCACCACGACGATGGCGTCGTCCACCACGATACCGATGGCCAACACCAGGCCGAACAGCGACAGGGCGTTGAGCGAGAAGCCGAACATGTGCATGACCGCGAAGGTGCCGATCAAGGACACCGGCACCGCGGCCAGCGGAATGATCGAGGCGCGCCAGGTCTGCAGGAACAGCACGACCACCAGTACCACCAGCACCACGGCTTCGAGCAGGGTGTGCACCACCGCCTCGATGGAACCACGCACGAAGATGGTCGGGTCATACACCACTTCGTAGTCCATGCCTTGCGGGAAGGACTTCTTCAGTTCGGCCATGCGCCCGCGCACCGAGTCGGAAATCTCGATGGCGTTGGAGCCGGGGCGCTGGAATACCGGGATGGCCACTGCCGGCTGGTTGTTCAGCAGCGAGCGCAGGGCGTACTGGTTCGAACCCAGCTCGACGCGGGCGATGTCGCGCAGGCGAGTGATTTCGCCGTTGTCGCCGACGCGGATGATGATGTTCTCGAACTCTTCCTCGGAGACCAGGCGGCCCTGAGCGTTGATCGACAGCTGGAAGCTGTTGCCGGCATCGGAAGGCGGTGCGCCGAGGGCACCGGCGGCGACCTGGCGGTTCTGCTCGCGGATGGCGGTGACCACGTCGGTGGCGGTGAGCCCGCGCGAAGCCACCTTGTTCGGGTCGAGCCAGACGCGCAGCGAGTAGTTGCCCATGCCGAACAGCTGCACGTCGCCCACACCGTCCAGGCGCGCCAGCTCGTCCTTGACGTTGAG
>NW_024078055.1:0-1379 GCF_014754425.2 Oryx dammah
GAAAAGCTTTCTGTCTCTCCTTTAACTGCTCAAATGTACATGTACAACCACAAACGTACATCCATTTATTGTGCCTCAATATATAGACTTAAAAAAAAATTTTGAACATTTGTGGCAACCATGTGTTGTCCGATGATGGTTAGCAATTTTTCTTTTTACCAATAAAGTGCCTTAAAATTACAGAATCTGAAGAAGTAAGGAAACCTGGAGCCTGGCATGCCATAGTCAAATGGATTGCAGAGAGTCAGACAAGACTGAGCGACTAAACAACAACAGGATTGGTGAAGCTTGGGTTCCCCCTGAGAGTTGGGAGAAGTTAGAAGGGGGTCATTTAGAATGTCAGGAGAGTTAACCTCAGTCCATTTTCCTATTTTGTGACAACAAAGATCTAATTGTAAGATAGCATTATAATCTAGAGACCCAAGTTTTAGGCTACTTTCCAACCTCCAACTTAAATAAAGGCCAGACATTGTTAAAGCAAACCTGAGTTTTCCCTTTCTTAGCCCATGATGCTTTCAAAGGGAATCCTCCCGGGCTGAGCTTCCCTGGGGTCTCAGAGAGTAAAGAATCTGCCTGCAGTACAGGAGACCCAGGTTCGATTCCTGCGTGGGGAAGATGCCCCAAAGAAGGGAATGGAAACCCACTCCAGTATTCTTCCCTGGAAAATCCCATGGACAGAGGAGCCTGGCGGGCTACTGTCCATTGGGTCGCAAAGGCTTGAACATGACTTCGTGACTGAACAACAGTTACAACAAAGTGGGAGCAATTTGATGGCTGTGGTGGTAGGTGCTGTGCCTTGATTCCAGGCGTGGTTCTCCCGAAGTTGATGAGGAAGCTCTGCTTACGTGGGGGACAGGCTGGGGGTTGTTGTTTAGGCAGAATGAGAGAAATGGGGAGAGGGGCAAGAAAAAGATAACTGGGGCTCCTTCATTGAGCTTACCTAGATCAAGACCTGGAGGTCTTGGAAAGAGAACAAAGCAGAGAGTGAGAGCAAGTTCTCCTGTGAGAGAGAGAGAGTCAGAAGTCTCCAGCCAGCAGTTTGGGGGAGACCTGCAGTTTACTTTGAAATCCTGAGTTTCAGCCCCAAATGACCTTGGAAAGAGAGAGAGAGAACTGTGAGCGCTGTCTTAGTTCTCTGCCCAAGAATTGGGCTGCCGTCTATGGGGTTGCACAGAATTAGACATGACTGTAGCGACTTAGCAGCAGCAGCAACAGCCTGGATGAAAACCAGGAACCCTAGTTGCCAGTCAGTCCATCAGGGGCTAGAAACTAGAAACAAGGTTCTTCTGGTTCTAGTCCCCAGTAAAAAAAAAAAAAAAAAAGGCATTTCTCCAGAGGCAAAAACTAAAAATATGGTAAAAGTGTATTACTGGAATTAC
>NW_024078056.1:0-1378 GCF_014754425.2 Oryx dammah
CCTATTTGAACTTTTTATGCATACAATCATGTCATCATGAATAATGGAGGCTAGGAGACCTGGGTTCGATCCCTGGGTCAGGAAGATCCCCTGGAGAAGGAAATGGCAACCCACTCCAGTATTCTTCCCTGGAGAATCCTATGGATGGAGGAGTGTGGTGGGCTACAGTCCACGGGTCACAAAGAGTCGGACACGACTGAGCAACTTCACTTTCACTTTCACTTTCACTTTCTATCACTCATTTATGACAGAAACTCTTAAGAAACTAGGAATACGGTTGTCCTGTGTTTCAAGACCCTCACAGATACCAAAATACATGGATGCTTACTTCCCTTTTATAAAACGGCACAGATTATAAACTATGCACGTCCTCCCACATACAATAAATTTCTAGATTACTTAAAATGCCTAATACAATATGAATGCTATGCAAACAGTTGTAAATACAATTTAAATGTTATGTAAATCTTTACTAGCATTCAATAAATTCAAGATTTGCTTCTTGGAAACTTCTGGAATTTGCTTTCCCAAGTATTTTTTTTATTTATTTATTTTTTATTGAGGGATAACTGTTTTACAGAATTTTGTTGTTTTCTGTCAAACCTCAACATGAATCAGACATAGGTATACATATATACCCTCCCTTTTGAACCTCCCTCCCATCTTGCTCCCCCTCCCAGCCCTCTAGGTTGATACAGAGCTCCTGTTTGAATTTTCTGAGCCATACAGCAAATTCCCATTGGCTATCTATTTTACATATGGTAATGTAAGCTTCCATGTTATTCTTTCCATACATCTCAGCCTCTCCTCCCCTCTCCCCATGTTCATAGGTCTATTCTCTATGTCTCTTTTCTCAAATAAATAAATAAATAAATAAATACTGTAAATAAATTCTTCAGTGCTATTTTTCTAAATTTTGTATATAGGCATTAGAATACAATATTTTTCTCTTTCTGACTTACTTCACACTGTATAATAGGCTCTAGTTTCATCCACTTCATTAGAAGTGACTCAAATATGTTCCTTCTTATGGCTGAATACTATTTCACTGTGTATATGTGCAACAACGTCTTTATCCATTAATCTGCCTCCCAAGTATTTTTGATCCACAGACTCAACCAACTGTGGATGCAAAACCCATGGATTGGAGGGCTGACTATACAAGGGAACTTGCTTAATCTGATAAAAGGGTGAAATGTTTATCCTTGTTAGTTGGAAATGAAGAAACAATGACATTATCACCAATTCACCCATTTAACAAGTATTCCTATTCAGTCTAGAAGTTGTTGAACAAACAAGACAGACAAAATATTGGAGAAGAAATAAAACTGCCATTATTCATGATGACATGATTGTATGCATAAAAAGTTCAAATAGG
>NW_024078057.1:0-1378 GCF_014754425.2 Oryx dammah
GCCGAGGATCGTCTCACACCAGAATGGTCCTGTGACAGTCCTGTCGGAAAGCCTCGTGGGAAAGGCTCGAAAGAATGCCACAGATCCCTGTATCAAGGTGAAGTGAAGCCTGCCACGGCTGCTCCAGCTCGTGAGGAAAGCAGACGTGCATGCTCCCACTCAAGATGAGGACTGACACCCCTGTTGAGCCTCCAGAAGTACCCCAAGATCCATGTCAGCACTCGAGAGGAATCCTCAGGTTCCGTCATAGACTCCACTCGATGTCTTAGGCCCCGGAACCGCCTGCAGAGTAATCCCGACAGGCCCCTCGCAACTCGCATGGAGACTGGCCTTAACTGAGGCCACAAGGGAGAGTCCCAGAGGTCCCCGTCGTAACTCAAGAAGGTCCTGCCGCAACTCGAGAAAATCCAGGAGGTTTTCCCCTCCAGGCGAGATGAGGCCATTTTCTGCTGAGGCGTCCCCAGGCAAATCTCACCTTCCCTCTTGACCTTCGAAAGGGTCCTTCACACCCTTGCTGCAATTCAAGAAGTTCCCCGACATACCCGCCTCCACTCGACAGGAACACCCAGGGTGCCGCCCACATCGAGGAGCCCCGTTTCCTTCTCATACCTCGAGATGAGGGTTCCTTTCCCTGCTTTTCGGGACAGGATTCCCGGCTTTCTTGTCGCATCTCGGAGGAGGCGCTCTCCACAGGAAAGCCGAGAGGAACTCCTGGGATCGTGCCACCAAACTCAAGGTGCACAAAATGTCTCAGTCCACTCCAGAGGAATCTGATTTCCCTGCGCTTCCTCTATATGCACGCCGAGGATCGACTCACACCACAGTGGCACGTGTGACAGCCCTGTCGCAAAGCCTCGTGGGAAAGCCTCCAAAGAATGCCACAGATCCCTGTATCAAGGCGACGGGAAGCCTGCCACGGCTGCTCCAGCTCGTGAGGAAAGTGGACGTGCATGTCCCCACCCGAGACGAGGATTTACTCCCCTGTGGAGCCTCCAGAAGTACCCCCAAGATCCATGTCAGCACCGGAGAGGAATCCTCAGGTTCCTTCATCGAGTCCACACAAGGTCTTAGGCCCCGGCACCGACTGCAGGGAAATCCCGACTGGCACCTCGCAACTCACATGGAGACTGGCCTTTCCTGAGGACACAAGGGAGGGTCTCAGAGGTCCCCGTGGTAACTCAAGAAGGTCCGGCGCAACTTGAGAAAATCCAGGAGGTTCTCCCCTCCAGGCGAGATGAGGCCCTTTTCCGCTGAGGCCTCTCGAGGCAAGTCACACATTCCCTCTTGAACTTCGAAACAGTCCTTCAAACCCTTTCAGCAACTCAAAAGTTCTCCGACATACCCGCCTCCACTCGATAGGAACACCGAGGATCCTACC
>NW_024078058.1:0-1378 GCF_014754425.2 Oryx dammah
TTTTTTGTTTCATTGTTTTAAAACGGCATAATGTTGATTGATTTTCATATAACGAACCAACTTTGCATACCTCCGTAAATCCCGTGATCATGGCATACAATCTTTTTTATATGTTGTTAGGTGTTGTTTGCCAGTATTTTGTTAAGGACTCTTTCACCTGGGTTCATAAGGGATATCGGTTGTGTGTGTGTGTGATGTCTCTGTCTGATATTGGGATGAGAGAAATAGTGGCATCACTTTGCCTGCTATGTGGGGAAGAGACCTGTGGAGTAAAGGATAAAGCATTATTGGATTTAAGTTTAGCCAGGATTAGAGGGAGAAATTTAGGATATATCAGTGTGGAATTGGGGTGAGATTATCAAGAGAGTTCATTCTCTATTTCCTAGGCCTGTGTTAAGTGCTTGACATTGAATTATGCTGTTTGTTAACTGTGTATAGATACTTTCCACTTTGAATTTGCTACCTATTTTCTTTATTAAGATTTATGAAAGTAGGATTTGTGAATCAGTTGTAATGTGCATTTAAGAGACATTTTCTTCCAAGTTTACTACAAAATAAGATGCCATTGAATAGCTGATGCCTTTCAAAAAGAGCTGTTAACCTTAAGTCTAAGAAATAAGCATGTTTGTCTTTAAGATACAGAAACACGTTTAAAAGTTATAAATTTGCCCAAGAAGATGCAACTGGTGTGTGGTTAACTTAGAATTCCAACTTAATCCTCTTTGACTCCAAAGTCCATGTTTCTCAACACTGTACCATAGTGCTTTTGTAAAACTACTCGTGCTTTACATGTGATTTCACCTAATGATCAGTAGTGGTGGTGTGTTTTTTTTTTTTTCTTTCTTTTTTTAAATAGAAGAGATCAAAGTGAACATGGGAGAAAGCTATGATTCTAGCGTGCTGTAGACTTCTGGTCATAGGTTTTTCAGCTGTCATTCAGTCTCTTTGACACTCAGTGTCTTTGTCTGTAAGATAAGGGTGTTTATAACTAACCCTAGAGTTTTGGAGATAATCAAATTGCACATTTTTCTGTACTTAACTAATACGTAGTATGTTTATACTTAGGTGGCAGTTTGTATAAAGGAAGCACTGGGACTTGTGGCCGCACCCTGTAAGAATGAAAAAGTGTATTAACAATATGGAACCACCATGTATGTTACGTGAAGAAGAACAAGAGCCAGAACTACGGAAGAGCGAGGGAGAAACCAAACAAGTAGATGATGATGATGATGAAGTGATCTTGGTTGGAGTGGAACATGTAAATGAAGATGCTGATGTGATCTTTGTTGGGATGACCTCAGCTTCAAAACCGGTCGTTTCAAACATACTGAACAGAGTCACCCCAGGTTCTTGGTCAAGGAGAAAAAGGTATGGTCAC
>NW_024078059.1:0-1378 GCF_014754425.2 Oryx dammah
TTATTTCTAAGCAGCTTTCTTATTTTTTTCTGTGTGCGTATTACTCTATGTACATACATAAACAATAAGAGACGCTTTAAAACCCTCAGAAAACAACAGCATATGATACGTAGTCTTTTCTGATCTGCCTTTTACAGCCATTATTTTGTATATCGTGATGCTCTTAATTAGCATTCCACATCATACATTTCAATGGCTTTCTAGTGTTTTAGTCTTGTAGTGGAGCCAATGATACACTTTGTCACACACCAGACTGACTCACTTTGTTTTGGAGAAGCCAGATTTGGTTTTCCTGGTTAAGTCCTGATTACCTGAGACCACACAGGAACAGGAGTGAGTAAAGCTCACCAAACCATAGGAAGTGCAAACCCTAATCAGACTGGAGCTCTAACCCTGCCTTTTATCACAGTGACCCCAGTTCCCAACAGGCAGCCAGCTGCTGTGATGTTCCCTGCTGCTCTCTGCGCTTTCAGTAAAACTGCTAACAAGCCAACAGATTCAAGTCAAGTAAAACAAGAGTCAGGAGTGGAATTCCACACAATGGTTAACCCAAATCCCAAATAATTCAAACCTGTAAGTTGCGGTCACCCTCAATTTTAAAAAACATGTATTTCCTTTCAGTACAGCTGATTTATCGTGATGTACATCCACACTTTTGAACGCAGTATTTTAGGGTCCTAAGAACTTTCCATTGGGACGTGATTTCCAACATGGGAGTCACATGAAAAGGTCTTTACCTTCCTTCCTCAGTATTCACTATTATAAAAGTCAGACACAGTTCAGTAAAAGCCATTACCTGTCGATGCATAGAATCCTTATTTGCGATTTCATTTTCAAGTTTATCATCAAGGTTGTGCACGGAGATGGCTTCGCCCTGTGCAGCGAGGTAGCGTTTCTCAAGTGTAATGATTTTCTTCTCCATATCCTCCTTCTGGGCCACAGCCTACACCAGGCATTGCAGAGGAGAAAAGGTAAGTCATGATCATAGAATACTCCGATACACTTCAGAGGAAAAAAGCGGGACTAAATCCTAAGTTTCAAATCAAACATAATATTAGTGTCCTCAAAATGAAAGTCCTAGACATGGCAGTTTTCTGAGATGTGAGCAAAAACGCGCCTACCTCAAATGTCACATTTGCCACGAGGGCACCCATCTGTCTTAACGCCTGTCTGGCCACTCGATTTACCAAGCTTCTTTTCTACATCATAAACCCAAACAGCAAACAAAAAGTACACTAAACTGCTCTGGCATTGCAAGAATTCCCGGAGGGAAGGTATCTGGCATGAAATGAGGACCTCTGTCTCCTTCATCATACAGGCGGGCTTGACCCAGAACAAGGAGGGACCTTCAACAGATCCAACAGGGAGCTCTGAGGCT
>NW_024078060.1:0-1378 GCF_014754425.2 Oryx dammah
TTATTTCTAAGCAGCTTTCTTATTTTTTTCTGTGTGCGTATTACTCTATGTACATACATAAACAATAAGAGACGCTTTAAAACCCTCAGAAAACAACAGCATATGATACGTAGTCTTTTCTGATCTGCCTTTTACAGCCATTATTTTGTATATCGTGATGCTCTTAATTAGCATTCCACATCATACATTTCAATGGCTTTCTAGTGTTTTAGTCTTGTAGTGGAGCCAATGATACACTTTGTCACACACCAGACTGACTCACTTTGTTTTGGAGAAGCCAGATTTGGTTTTCCTGGTTAAGTCCTGATTACCTGAGACCACACAGGAACAGGAGCGAGTAAAGCTCACCAAACCATAGGAAGTGCAAACCCTAATCAGACTGGAGCTCTAACCCTGCCTTTTATCACAGTGACCCCAGTTCCCAACAGGCAGCCAGCTGCTGTGATGTTCCCTGCTGCTCTCTGCGCTTTCAGTAAAACTGCTAACAAGCCAACAGATTCAAGTCAAGTAAAACAAGAGTCAGGAGTGGAATTCCACACAATGGTTAACCCAAATCCCAAATAATTCAAACCTGTAAGTTGCGGTCACCCTCAATTTTAAAAAACATGTATTTCCTTTCAGTACAGCTGATTTATCGTGATGTACATCCACACTTTTGAACGCAGTATTTTAGGGTCCTAAGAACTTTCCATTGGGACGTGATTTCCAACATGGGAGTCACATGAAAAGGTCTTTACCTTCCTTCCTCAGTATTCACTATTATAAAAGTCAGACACAGTTCAGTAAAAGCCATTACCTGTCGATGCATAGAATCCTTATTTGCGATTTCATTTTCAAGTTTATCATCAAGGTTGTGCACGGAGATGGCTTCGCCCTGTGCAGCGAGGTAGCGTTTCTCAAGTGTAATGATTTTCTTCTCCATATCCTCCTTCTGGGCCACAGCCTACACCAGGCATTGCAGAGGAGAAAATGTAAGTCATGATCATAGAATACTCCGATACACTTCAGAGGAAAAAAGCGGGACTAAATCCTAAGTTTCAAATCAAACATAATATTAGTGTCCTCAAAATGAAAGTCCTAGACATGGCAGTTTTCTGAGATGTGAGCAAAAACGCGGCTACCTCAAATGTCACATTTGCCACGAGGGCACCCATCTGTCTTAACGTCTGTCTGGCCACTCGATTTACCAAGCTTCTTTTCTACATCATAAACCCAAACAGCAAACAAAAAGTACACTAAACTGCTCTGGCATTGCAAGAATTCCTGGAGGGAAGGTATCTGGCATGAAATGAGGACCTCTGTCTCCTTCATCATACAGGCGGGCTTGACCTAGAACAAGGAGGGACCTTCAACAGATCCAACAGGGAGCTCTGAGGCT
>NW_024078061.1:0-1377 GCF_014754425.2 Oryx dammah
TGAGTAATACTCCATTGTGTATATGTACCACAGCTTTCTTATCCATTCATCTGCTGATGGACATCTAGGTTGTTTCCATGTCCTGGCTATTATAAACAGTGCTGTCATGAACATTGGGGTACATGTGTCTCTTTCAATTCTGGTTTCCTCTGTGTGTATGCCCAACAGTGGGATTGCTGGGTCATAAGGCATTTCTATTTGCAATTTTTTAAGGAATCTCCACACTGTTCTCCATAGTGGCTGTACTAGTTTGCATTCCCACCAACAGTGTAGGAGGGTTCCCTTCTCTCCACACCCTCTCCACAAAATCTGCAAGCAATAAATGCTGGAAAATAGAGACTTTTTTAAACCTCAGTTTAAGTCTCACTGTGTCCATGACATGTGACTTACTAATCTATAAGGTCAGTGAACGTAAAAGGTTCTTTATTTATTTGTTTCCGTTCGGTAACCACTGCTACTATCCTTGATATAGTAGGGCCATTTCTTCAAATGTAATCTTACATGGAAATCTGTAAAAGAGGGGAAAATCGATGCTTTCTGGATGGCAAGGGAGTCATTGTTAAATCCTGTCCCAATATCCCCTCTTTGGCTATTCCTGACTGACTCTATAATATATCTATGGCTCTGAAATCTACATTATTCACTTTATATGTCACAGTCAAGCAAGTAGAGGACTCTCAATGTCACCACCTCTGTGCTTGATGTAAAGTCCTAAATTTATGCTTGAAGTAAATTTTATAAGAGACAAATACATGAAGATGTATGTGGTCTATTGGTGAGTGTATGTTTCCTCCAATTGCATTGTCCCCTTTATTGCCAAAATTTCTCTCTAGTTAATAACATCCTCTCTACTGGAAATATCGAGATATTGAAGGAAAAAAAAGTTAAGCAAGTAACAAAATAGAATTAGCTGTTTTAGGCAGTAAATGACATAGAAAGTGCTTACAGAGCTTTTTCATGGTCTTTTACCTTTGGAAGAAGAAAGTGAAAGTACAAGAAAGCTGACACTTTACATGCATGGAGGAGCCAAAGGAGGGATTGATAGTTTGCTTTGGGAGAGAGTATTCTGTAATAAACTAAAGGTTGGGTCATCCCAGTAGAGGCAGGGGCAGGACTCAGGCAAAAATAACCCTGCCTATGAGGGAAGAGCTTTGTTTTGCTGGACAGTGTTCCTGTATGTGGGTGAAACTTTTCTTTGTCTAAAGGAAGATAATATGGCTGGATTCTGCCCTGAAGAGTTGCCAAGCTTTGTTCATCTTTGGAACTATGGCCTTTAGTAACAACAAAAGAATACTTCTAATATAAAGGACAATTTCAGAAAAAAAAAAAGAGGAAAGAAGAGAAAATGGAAATAAAAGGGAATATGAGATATTTGCT
>NW_024078062.1:0-1377 GCF_014754425.2 Oryx dammah
TGAGTAATACTCCATTGTGTATATGTACCACAGCTTTCTTATCCATTCATCTACTGATGGACATCTAGGTTGTTTCCATGTCCTGGCTATTATAAACAGTGCTGTGATGAACATTGGGGTACATGTGTTTCTTTCAATTCTGGTTTCCTCTGTGTGTATGCCCAACAGTGGGATTGCTGGGTCATAAGGCATTTCTATTTGCAATTTTTTAAGGAATCTCCACACTGTTCTCCATAGTGGCTGTACTAGTTTGCATTCCCACCAACAGTGTAGGAGGGTTCCCTTCTCTCCACACCCTCTCCACAAAATCTGCAAGCAATAAATGCTGGAAAATAGAGACTTTTTTAAACCTCAGTTTAAGTCTCACTGTGTCCATGACATGTGACTTACTAATCTATAAGGTCAGTGAATGTAAAAGGTCCTTTATTTATTTGTTTCCGTTCGGTAACCACTGCTACTATCCTTGATATAGTAGGGCCATTTCTTCAAATGTAATCTTACATGGAAATCTGTAAAAGAGGGGAAAATCGATGCTTTCTGGATGGCAAGGGAGTCATTGTTAAATCCTGTCCCAATATCCCCTCTTTGGCTATTCCTGACTGACTCTATAATATATCTATGGCTCTGAAATCTACATTATTCACTTTATATGTCACAGTCAAGCAAGTAGAGGACTCTCAATGTCACCACCTCTGTGCTTGATGTAAAGTCCTAAATTTATGCTTGAAGTAAATTTTATAAGAGACAAATACATGAAGATGTATGTGGTCTATTGGTGAGTGTATGTTTCCTCCAATTGCATTGTCCCCTTTATTGCCAAAATTTCTCTCTAGTTAATAACATCCTCTCTACTGGAAATATCGAGATATTGAAGGAAAAAAAAGTTAAGCAAGTAACAAAATAGAATTAGCTGTTTTAGGCAGTAAATGACATAGAAAGTGCTTACAGAGCTTTTTCATGGTCTTTTACCTTTGGAAGAAGAAAGTGAAAGTACAAGAAAGCTGACACTTTACATGCATGGAGGAGCCAAAGGAGGGATTGATAGTTTGCTTTGGGAGAGAGTATTCTGTAATAAACTAAAGGTTGGGTCATCCCAGTAGAGGCAGGGGCAGGACTCAGGCAAAAATAACCCTGCCTATGAGGGAAGAGCTTTGTTTTGCTGGACAGTGTTCCTGTATGTGGGTGAAACTTTTCTTTGTCTAAAGGAAGATAATATGGCTGGATTCTGCCCTGAAGAGTTGCCAAGCTTTGTTCATCTTTGGAACTATGGCCTTTAGTAACAACAAAAGAATACTTCTAATATAAAGGACAATTTCAGAAAAAAAAAAAGAGGAAAGAAGAGAAAATGGAAATAAAAGGGAATATGAGATATTTGCT
>NW_024078063.1:0-1376 GCF_014754425.2 Oryx dammah
GCACAACAACATTAACAATAATGGCTAACTTCTATTGAGCATGCTAGTTTCTATGTTATTATCAAATGCCTTCCTATATATCAGGAACTCTAATCACTTTCCATACATTGAATAATTTAATCCCTACAACTATCAAGGATGTATATTGGCACTCTGCTTATTTAACTTATATGCAGAGTACATCATGCAAAATGGCAGACTGGATGAACCACAAACTGGAATGAAGATTGCCAGGAGAAATATCAATAACTTCAGATATGCAGATGACACCACCCTTATGACAGACAGTGAAGAGGAACTAAAGAGCTCTTGATGAAAGTGAAAGAGGAGAGTGAAAAAGTTGGCTTAAAACTCAATATTCAAAAAATGAAGATCATGGCATCCTGTCCCACTACTTCACGGCAAATTGATGGGAAAACAATGGAAACAGTGACAGGCTTTATTTTCTTGGGCTCCAAAATCACTGCAGATGGTGATTGCAGCCATGAAATTAAAAGATGCTTGCTCACTGGAAGAAAAGCTATGACCCACCTAGACAGCATATTAAAAAGTAGAGACATTACTTTGCTGACAAAGGTCCATTTGGTCAAAGCTATCGTTTTTCCAGTAGTCATGTATAGATGTGAGAGTTGGACTATAAAGAAAGCTGAGCACAGCAGATGCTTTTGAACTGTGGTGCTGGAAAAGACTCTTGAGACTCCCTTGGATTGCAAGGAGATCCAACCAGTCCATCCTAAAGGAAATCAACCCTGAATATTCACTGGAAGGACTGATGCTGAACCTGAAACTCCAAATCTTTGGCCATCTGATGCGAAGAACTGACTCATTGGCAAAGGCCCTGATGCTGGGAAAGATTGAAGGCAGGAGGAGAAGGGGATGACAGAAGATGAGATGGTTGGATGGCATCACCGACTCAATGGACATGAGTTTGAGCAAGCTCCGGGAGTTGGTGAGGAACAAGGAAGCCTGGCAGGGTGCAGTCCATGGGGTCGCAAAGAGTAGGTCACGACTGAGCTGAACTGAATTCATGCAACAACTCTATGAGGAAGGCACTATTATTCAGTTCCTTTTGCTAACGAGAACAATGAGGCCCAGAGAGGTTAAGTAAATTCCCCATGGTCACACAGCTAGTAATTGGCAGAGAATGGAGATCTGAATCCTTCTCTCTGATTCCAAAGCCCCTGTCCTTTCTTTTAGGATCTGGAAAGACTCTATTTCCCATGCCTCTCCTCCACCAGTTAAAAAAGGAAAAAAATCACAAGCAATGTGCCACATCTGAAACTAATAAATAATGATTTCAAAATGCAGGGCAAGTTACTTTGTCTGAAGCCTGAATTATTTTGACATTCTCTGTACCAAATTTTTCACCATAAAGT
>NW_024078064.1:0-604 GCF_014754425.2 Oryx dammah
TTTTTTTCTCTCTCAGTGTGTCTCTCTCGAAGTGTCAGTGTGTCTGATTCTCATTGTGTTTGTGTCTGTGTGTGTGTCTTGCTCTCAGGAGTGTGTGTCTCTTCCTGGGTGAGGTTATTTTTCTGTGTGTGTGTTGCTCTATGTGTCGGTCTCTGTATGTCTCTGTGTGTGTCTCTCAGTACGTGTCTCTCGCAGTGTGCTTTTCCCTCTGTCAGTCACAGATTGTCTCTCTCAGTGTGTGTGTCTTTATCAATGTGAGTGTGTGTGATTCTGTGTCTGCGTGTTGCTCTGCGGAGTGTGTCTCCCGTCCTGGAAGAGAATGTCTCTCAGTGTGTGTGTCCCTGTCAGTTTGCCTGTCTCTGTATGTCTCTGTGTGTGTCTCTCAGTATGTGTGTCTCTCAGTATGTTTTTTTCCCTCTCAGTGTGTGTCTCTCGAAGTATGAATGTGTCTGATTCTCATTGTCTGTGTGTGTGTGTGTGTGTGTCTTGTTCTCAGTAGTGTGTGTCTTCCTGGATGAGAGTGTTTCTTTGTGTGTGTCTTCCTCTCAATTTCTCTGTCTCTCTGTGTGTCTCTCATTGTGTGTGTCTCTCAGTGTGTTTTTTT
>NW_024078064.1:704-1376 GCF_014754425.2 Oryx dammah
TCTCTCTCAGTGTGCTTTTCCCTCTGCCTCAGTCACAGGTTGTCTCTCTCAGTGTGTGTGTCTTTATCAATGTGAGTGTGTATGATTCTGTGTCTGTGTGTTGCTCTGTGGAGTGTGTGTCCTGTCCTGGAAGAGAATGTCTCTCAGTGTGTGTGTCCCTGTCAATTTACCTGTCTCTGTATGTCTCTGTGTGTCTCTCTCAGTATGTGTGTCTCTCAGTGTGTTTTTTTCTCTCTCAGTGTGTGTCTCTCTCAGTGTGAGTGTGTCTGATTCTCGTTTCTGTGTTTGTGTGTGTGTGTGTGTGTCTTGCTCTCAGGAGTTTGTGTCTCTTCCTGGGTGAGGTTTTCTCTGTGTGTGTGTTGCACTATTTGTCTGTCTCTGTCTGTCTCTGTGTGTGCCTCTCAGTATGTGTGCTTTTTTCCTCTCTCAGCGTATGTCTCTCAGTGTGAGTGTGTCTGATTCTCGTGTCTCTGTGTGTCTGTGTGTGTCTTGCTCTCAGGAGTGTGTGTTTTCCTGGATGAGGGTGTTTCTCTGTGTGTCTTTCTCTCAATTTGTCTGTCTCTGTATGTGTCTCTCAGTATGTGTGTCTCTCAGTGTGTCTTTTTCCTGTCTCTCACAGTGTGTCTCTCTCAGGGTGAGTGTGTCTGATTCTGATTGTGTGTGTGTGAGTGT
>NW_024078065.1:0-1376 GCF_014754425.2 Oryx dammah
CCTGTCAGGCAAGTTAGAAAGCTATCAGAGGTGTTTGAATTGAAACACTCCAACTACAGGCCCAGGAGACTTATAAACTAGAGCTCTAAGTTAATTTTCTTTAGAGAAAGGTGGTCAGGGACACCCCCTCGTTTGTAACAGAGGAGTTGGTGAAAAATAGCAGGACAGGCAGATTCAGGTTTTGGGGTAGATGCCCAAGCAGGTCCAGAGCATCCCTCAAGTTCTGAGTTGTCTTTGCTGTAAGGCATCGTCCTCATGACCTTTGTCATGAGTGGGATCTCCTGTGCTGGCTCCCGGCAGACCCTTACGTCGAGATGAGGAGGGAAAAACGGGGTTCTTCTTGAGTTGTGGTGGGAACATCGGTGTCCCACTCTAGTTGAGACGGGTATGTTGGAGAACTTCTTGAGTTGCATCAAGGGTTTCAAGGGACCTTTCGAGGCTCAAGAGGGAAGGTGGGATTTCTCTCAAGATGCCACCGCAGAAAAGGGCCTCATCTCGCGTTGAGGGGAGAATCTCCTTGTTTTTCTCGAGTTGCGGCAGGAAACTTGGGGTTCCTCTCTAATTAAGACTGGGACCTGAGGGACCCACTCGTGTGGCCTCAGGAAAGTCATGTCTCCATGCGAGTTGTGAGGGGCCTTTCAGAATTCCTCTCCAGTCGGTGCCAGGCCCTAGGTCCTCATCTGGATTTGCGGTCGGGACCTCAGTGTTCCTTTCCAGTGCTGACATGGATCTCAGGGTTCCTCTGGAGTTTCCACAGGGGAGTCAGGCCTCGTCTCGTGTGGAGACATGCAAGCCCACTTTCCTCTAGAGCTGTAAAAACAGTTTCAGGCTTCCTGTCGAGTTGACATAGGGATCTGTGGCTTTTTCTTGAGGTGTCAAGGGCTGTCACACATGCCATAGTGTTTTGAGTGGATACTGGGGTGACAGTCGTGTAAGTGCAGGGGAATCAGGTGTATCCGGAGTTGGTTGGGACATCAGGGTCTTTTTGAATTGTGCCACGATCCCTATAGTTCCTCTTTAGTTTCAAGATGTGATCACCTTCTCTTGACGTGTGACGGGAATGCCGGGATTCCTTTCCTGACGAAGCAGGGAAATGGACCCTCATCTTGAGATGAGGAGGGAAGAAAGGGCCTTTTCTTGAGTTGTGGCAGGACACTCGGTGTTCCTCTCAAGTGGAGACAGGTACGTCGGGGAACTTCTTGAATTGCATCAAGGGTTTCAAGGACCCATTCGCAGCTCGAGTGAATGTGGGATTTCTTCAGAGGCGGCAGAAGAGAAAGGACTCATGTAGCATTTAAGGTAGAAACTCCTGGTTTTCCTCGAGGAGCAACAGGAACCTTGGGGTTCCTCTCGAATTATGACGGGGATCTCAGGGA
>NW_024078066.1:0-1376 GCF_014754425.2 Oryx dammah
GAGGAGGCGCTCCCACAGGAAATTCGAAAGGAACTCCAGCGTTGGTGCCACCATTCACAATATGCACAAAAAGTCTCAGTCCACTGCAGAAGAACCTGATTTCTCTGCACTGCGTAGACTTGCACACCGAGGATCGACTCACACCACAGTGGCACGTGTGACAGCCCTGTGGGAAACCCTCGTGGAAAAGCCTCCATGGAATGCCGCAGATCCCTGTATCAAGGGGACGGGAAGCCTGCCCTGGCTGCTCCAGCTGGTGAGGAATGCGGACGTGCATATCCCCACTCGAGACTAGGACAGACTCCCCTGTGGTGCCTCCAGAAGTACACCAAGACCCATGTCAACACTGGAGAGTAATCCTCAGGTTCCGTCATAGACTCCACACGAGGACTTAGGCACCGTTACCGACTGCAGAGGATTCCCGACAGGCCGCTCGCAACTCGCATGGAGACTGGAACTTCCTGAGGTCACAAGAGAGGGTCCCAGAAGTCAACGCCGTAACTCGAGAAGGTCCCGCCACAACACGAGAAAATCCACGAGGTTCTCCCCTCTAGGTGAAATGAGGCCTGTTTCCGCTGAGGCGTCTCGAGGCAAATCACACCTTCCCTCTTGATCGTCGAAAGGGTCCTTCACACATTTCTGCAACTCAAGAAGTTCCCCTACATACCGGCCACCACTGGAGAGGTACCCCGAGGGTCCCGCCCACATCAAGAGGAGCCCCGTTTCCTCCTCATAGCACTAGATGCGGGTTCCTTTCCCTGCTTCGTCGGGAAATGATTCCCGGCTTTTCTGGCGCATCTCGGAGGAGGCGCTCTCCACAGGCAATTCGAGAGGAACTCCAGCGGTGGTACCACCATTCCCAATGTGCACAAAATGTCTCAATCCACTGCAGAAGAATCTGATTTCCCTGAACTGCGTCGACTTGCACACCGAGGAACGACTCACATCACAGTGGAACGTGTGACAGCCCTGTCGGAAACCCTCGTGGGAATGTCTCCATGGAATGCCGCAGATCCCTGTATCAAGTCGACGGGAAGCCTGCCGCGGCTGCTCCAGCTCGTGAGGAATGCGGACGTGTATATCCCCACTCGATACTAGGACAGACTCCCCTGTGGTTGCCTACGGAAGTACCCCAAGATCCATGTCAGCATTGGAGAGGAATCCTCAGGTTCAATCATAGACTCCAGACGAGGAGTAAGCCATGGCACGGAATTCAGAGGATTCCCGACAGGCTGCTCGCAACTCGCATGGAGACTGGCCTTTCCTGAGGCCACAAGGGAGGGTCCCAGAGGTCAACGTCGTAACTCGAGAAGGTCCCGCCACAACTCGGGAAAATCCACGAGGTTCTCCCCTCCAGGTGAAATGAGGCCCGTTTC
>NW_024078067.1:0-1376 GCF_014754425.2 Oryx dammah
GCTATTCTTTGGAACTCTGCATTCAGATGCTTATATCTTTCCTTTTCCCCTTTGCTTTTCGCCACTATTCTTTTCACGGCTATTTGTAAGGCCTCCCCAGACAGCCATTTTGCTTTTTTGCATTTCTTTTCCATGGAGATGGTCTTGATCCCTGTCTCCTGTACAATGTCACGAATCTCATTCCATAGTTCATCAGGCACTCTATCTATCAGATCTAGGCCCTTAAATCTATTTCTCACTTCCACTGTATAATCATAAGGGATTTGATTTAGGTCATACCTGAATGGTCTAGTAGTTTTCCCTACTTTCTTCAATTTGAGTCTGAATTTGGTAATAAGGAGTTCATGATCTGAGCCACAGTCAGCTCCTGGTCTTGTTTTTGTTGACTGTATAGAGCTTCTCCATCTTTGGCTGCAAAGAATATAATCAATCTGATTTCGGTGTTGACTATCTGGTGATGTCCATATGTAGAGTCTTCTCTTGTGTTGTTGGAAGAGGGTTTTTGCTATGACCAGTGCATTTCTTGGCAAAACTCTATTAGTCTTTGCCCTGCTTCCTTCCGAATTCCAAGGCCTGTTACTCCAGGTGTTTCCTGACTTCCTACTTTTGCATTCCAGTTCCCTATAATGAAAAGGACATCTTTTTTGGGGGTGTTAGTTCTAAAAGGTCTTGTAGGTCTTCATAAAACCGTTCAACTTCAGTTTCTTCAGCGTTACTGGTTGGGGCATAGACTTGGATAACTGTGATACTGAATGGTTTGCCTTGGAGACGAACAGAGATCCTTCTGTTGTTTTTGAAATTGCATCCAAGTACTACATTTCGGACTTTCTTGTTGAGCATGATGGCTACTCCATTTCTTTTGAGGGACTCCTGCCCAGAGTGGTAGATATAATGGTCATCTAAGTGAAATTCACCCATTCCAGTCCATTTTAGTTTGCTGATTCCTAGAATGTTGATGTTTACCCTTGCCATCTCCTGTTTGACTACTTCCAATTTTCCTTGATTCATAGACCTGACATTCCAGGTTCCTATGCAGTATTGCTCTTTATAGCATCAGATCTTACTTCTATCACCCGTCATATCCACAGATGGGTATTGGTTTTGCTTTGGCTCCATCCCTTCATTCTTTCTGGAGTTATTTTTCCACTGATTTCCAGTAGCATATTGGGCACCTAATCAGCTGATGAACTATGGAATGAGGTTCGTGACATTGTACAGGAGACAGGGATCAAGACCATCCCTATGGAAAAGCAATGCAAAAAAGCAAAATGACTGTCTGGGGAGGCCTTACAAATAGCCGTGAAAAGAAG
The DNA here is from genome assembly GCF_014754425.2 of Oryx dammah. Classification (NCBI taxonomy): domain Eukaryota; kingdom Metazoa; phylum Chordata; class Mammalia; order Artiodactyla; family Bovidae; genus Oryx; species Oryx dammah. The sequence continues at coordinate 1,311 of NW_024078067.1, forward strand.
AGTGGCGAAAAGCAAAGGAGAAAAGGAAAGATATAAGCATCTGAATGCAGAGTTCCAAAGAATAGC
>NW_024078068.1:0-1376 GCF_014754425.2 Oryx dammah
GCTATTCTTTGGAACTCTGCATTCAGATGCTTATATCTTTCCTTTTCTCCTTTGCTTTTCGCCACTCTTCTTTTCACGGCTATTTGTAAGGCCTCCCCAGACAGTCATTTTGCTTTTTTGCATTGCTTTTCCATAGGGATGGTCTTGATCCCTGTCTCCTGTACAATGTCACGAACCTCATTCCATAGTTCATCAGCTGATTAGGTGCCCAATATGCTACTGGAAATCAGTGGAAAAATAACTCCAGAAAGAATGAAGGGATGGAGCCAAAGCAAAACCAATACCCATCTGTGGATATGACGGGTGATAGAAGTAAGATCTGATGCTATAAAGAGCAATACTGCATAGGAACCTGGAATGTCAGGTCTATGAATCAAGGAAAATTGGAAGTAGTCAAACAGGAGATGGCAAGGGTAAACATCAACATTCTAGGAATCAGCAAACTAAAATGGACTGGAATGGGTGAATTTCACTTAGATGACCATTATATCTACCACTCTGGGCAGGAGTCCCTCAAAAGAAATGGAGTAGCCATCATGCTCAACAAGAAAGTCCGAAATGTAGTACTTGGATGCAATTTCAAAAACAACAGAAGGATCTCTGTTCGTCTCCAAGGCAAACCATTCAGTATCACAGTTATCCAAGTCTATGCCCCAACCAGTAACGCTGAAGAAACTGAAGTTGAACGGTTTTATGAAGACCTACAAGACCTTTTAGAACTAACACCCCCAAAAAAGATGTCCTTTTCATTATAGGGAACTGGAATGCAAAAGTAGGAAGTCAGGAAACACCTGGAGTAACAGGCCTTGGAATTCGGAAGGAAGCAGGGCAAAGACTAATAGAGTTTTGCCAAGAAATGCACTGGTCATAGCAAAAACCCTCTTCCAACAACACAAGAGAAGACTCTACATATGGACATCACCAGATAGTCAACACCGAAATCAGATTGATTATATTCTTTGCAGCCAAAGATGGAGAAGCTCTATACAGTCAACAAAAACAAGACCAGGAGCTGACTGTGGCTCAGATCATGAACTCCTTATTACCAAATTCAGACTCAAATTGAAGAAAGTAGGGAAAACTACTAGACCATTCAGGTATGACCTAAATCAAATCCCTTATGATTATACAGTGGAAGTGAGAAATAGATTTAAGGGCCTAGATCTGATAGATAGAGTGCCTGATGAACTATGGAATGAGATTCGTGACATTGTACAGGAGACAGGGATCAAGACCATCTCCATGGAAAAGAAATGCAAAAAAGCAAAATGGCTGTCTGGGGAGGCCTTACAAATAGCCGTGAAAAGAATAGTGGCGAAAAGCAAAGGGGAAAAGGAAAGATATAAGCATCTGAATGCAGAGTTCCAAAGAATAGC
>NW_024078069.1:0-1375 GCF_014754425.2 Oryx dammah
CCTCGTGGGAAAGCCTCCAAAGAATGCCTCAGATCCCTGTATCAAGGCGCCGGGTAGCCTGCCATGGCTGCTCCAGCTCGTGAGGAAAGCAGACATGCATGTCCCCACTCGAGACGAGGACTGACTCCCCTGTGGAGCCCCCAGAAGGACCCCAAGATCCATGTCAGCCATGGAGAGGAATCCTCAGGTTCCGTCATAGACTCCTAATGAGGGCTTAGGCCCCGGCACCGAATGCATAGGAATCCCGACAGGCCCCTCGCAACTCGCATGGAGACAGGACTGTCCTGAGGCCACCAGGGAGTGTTCCAGAGGTCCCCGCCATAACTCGAGAAGGTCCCGCCGCAACTCGTGAAAATCCAGGAGGTTCTCCCCTCCAGGCGAGATGAGGCCCTTTTCCGCTGTGGCGTCTCGAGTCAAATCACCCCTTCCCTCTTGAACTTCGAAAGGGTCCTTCACACCCTTGCTGCAAATCAAGAAGCTCCCGGACATACCTGCCTCCACTCCAGAGGAACACCGAGGGTCCCGCCCACATCAAGAGGAGCCCCGATTCCTCCTCAAAGCTCGAGATGAGGGTTCTTTTCCCTGCTTCGTCGCGAAAGGATTCCCGGCTTTGCTGTCTCATGTGGGAGGCGGCGCTCTACACAGGAAAGTCGAGAGGAACTCCAGGGGTCGTGTCACAATTCCCAATGTGCACAAAATGTCTCAGTCCACTCCAGAAGAACCTGATTTCCCTGCACTTCCTCGACATGCACGCTGAGGATCGACTCACACCACAGTGGCATGTGTGACAGCCCTGTCGCAAAGCCTCGTGGGAAAGCCTCCAAAGAATGCCACAGATCCCTGTATCAAGGCGCCTGGAAGCCTGCCACAGCTGCTCCAGCTCGTGAGGAAACCGGACGTGCATGTCCCCACTCGAGACGAGGCCTGACTCACCTGTCGAACCTCCAGAAGGACCCCAAATTCCATGTCAGCACTGGAGAGGAATCCTCAGGTTCCCTCATAGACTCCACATGAGGTCTTACGCCCCTGCACCGACTGCAGAGGAATCCCGACAGGCCCCTCGCAACTCGCATGGATACTGGCCTATCCTGAGGCACACGGGAGGGTCCCAGATGTCCGCGTCATAACTCCAGAAAGTCCCACCGCAACTCGAGAAATCCAGGAGGTTCTCTCCTCCAGGCAAGATGAGGCCCTTTTCCGCTGAGTCGTCTCGAGGCAAATCCACCCTTCAATTTTGAACTTCGAAAGGGTCCTTCACACCCTTGCTGCAACTCAAGAAGTTCCCCGACATACCCGCCTCCACTCGAGAGGAACACCGAGGGTCCCGACCACATCAAGAGGAACCCCGTTTCCTCCTCAAAGCTCCAAATGAGGG
>NW_024078070.1:0-465 GCF_014754425.2 Oryx dammah
GCGGGTATGTCGGGGAACTTCTGGAGTTGTAGCAAGGGTGTGAAGAATGCTTTCGAAGTTCAAGAGGGAAGGTGTGATTCACCTCGAGAGGCCTCAGCGGAAAAGGGCCTCATCTCACCTGGAGGGGAGAACCTCCTGGATTTACTCGAGTTGCGGCGTTACCTTCTCGAGTTACGACGGGGACCTCTGGGACCCTCCCTCTTGGCCTCAGGAAAGGCCAGTCTCCAAGCGAGTTGCGTGGGGCCTCTCGGGATTCCTCTCCAGTAAGTGTCGGGGCCTAAGACCTCGTGTGGATCGAGACCGGAACCTGAGGATTCCTCTAAAGTGCTGACATGGATCGTGGGGTACCACTGGAGGCTCCACAACGGGGTCAGTCCTCATTTCGAGTGTGGACATGCACGTCCGCTTTCCTCACTAGCTGGAGCAGCCGTGGCAGGCTTCCCGGCGCCTTGATACAGGGATCTG
>NW_024078070.1:565-1375 GCF_014754425.2 Oryx dammah
GAAACGGGGCTCCACTTGATGTGGGCGGGACCCTAGGTGTTCCTCTCGAGTGGAGGCGGGTATGTCGGGGCACTTCTTGTGTTGCAGCAAGGGTGTAAAGGACCGTTTCGAAGTTCAAGAGGGAAGGGGTGATTTGTCTGGAGACGCCTCAGCGGAAAAGGGCCTCATCTCGCCTGGAGGGGAGAACCTCCTGGATTTTCTCGTGTTGCGGCGGGACCTTCTCGAGTTACGACGGGGACCTCTGGGAACCTCCCTTGTGGCCTCAGGAAAGGCCAATCCCCATGCGATTTGCTTGTGGCCTGTCGGGATTCCTCTGCAGTCGGTGCCGGGGCCTAAGACCTCATGTGGAGCCTATGACGGAACCTGAGGTTTCCCATCCAGTGCTTACACGGATCTTGGGGTACTTCTGGAGGCTCCACCGGGGAGTCAGCCCTCGTCTCGAGTGGGGACATGTACGTGCGCTTTCCTCACAAGCTGAAGCAGTCTTGGCAGGCTTCCCGTCGCCTTGATACAGGTATCTGTGGCATTCTTTGGAGGCTTTCCCGCGAGGCTTTCCCACGAGGCTTTCAAGCAGGGCTGTCACACGTTCCACAGTGGTGTGAGTCGATCCTCGGCGTGCATGTCGAGGAAGTGCAGGGAAATCAGTTTCTTCTGGTGTGGAATGAGACATTTTGTGCACACTGGGAATGGTGGCACACCCCTGGAGTTCCTCTCGACTTTCCTGTGGAGAGCGCCTCGTCCGAGATGTAACAGGAAAATCGGGAGTCCTTTCCCGACGAAACAGGGAAAGGAACCCTCATCTCGAGCTAT
>NW_024078071.1:0-1375 GCF_014754425.2 Oryx dammah
GGAAGCCTCTGAGGTCAGTGTCAGGCAATAGATGCTTCAGTAGGGTCTTGAAGGATGAATAGGACTTGGCCTTCCTATACTGCTATCCGAGCAGTTCCTTGCCCAAGTGACTAAAAGTTGGCAGGACTTTCTTGGGCCTTGAAGCTACTTTACATCCTCCTGCCCACTACCTCTGCCTACACAGTGGCCCTTATTCTCAAGAGGAGTTATCTCAAAGGCTTTTTCATGCAAACTCTCACTACTAATGTGGACATCCCTTTTCTTTACATCTGGTTGTGCCCCATCAGTCTGGTTAACTGGTGCCAGGATAAACCGATGGCTTTCAACTTGACTGTGCATCAGAACTACTTGAGGGCTTGTTCAACACATGGATCCTTGGGTTATACCATAGAACTTACTCAACCAGCATCTCAAGGAATAAGTTCTGAGATGACCAATACCAGGCATCACAAAGTGTAGTCGGTCCAGAGAACACATGCATTGGGACCATCTAGAGTGTTTGCTTAAAAGTGAGATTCCTGGTTGGGTCCCAGACCTATTGAATCCAGTTCTCAGGCTCAGGGATGATTATAGGAAGGTTGGTCTAGAGCAGCTGTTCTAAAAGTGTGTCCCTCGACTCCCCAGCCACAACATATCACCTGGGAACTTGTCAGGAATGCACATACTGAGGTTCTAGTCCAGACCAACTGAATCAGAAACTTTGGAGGTGGATATCAATAATGAGAGTTTTCACAAGAACTCCATGTGATTTGGATGCAGGCTCCAGGTTGAGAGCCACCATGCTGAGGTGTCACCACCTCCACGTCCCATCCCTTCAAGGCCACATCATAATGATTCTGAGGTCTCACCAGTGGCCACTGGGCTTGTGGTCTGTGTGTGCTCAGTGACCAACTCTTTGTGACCCCATGGACTGTAGCTTTCCAGTCTCTTCTGTCCATGAAATTCTCCAGGCAAGAATACTGGAGTGGCTTGCCATTTCCTCCTGCAGGGTATCTTCCTGACCTAGGGATTGAACCTGCTTCTCCTATGTCTCCTGCATCGCCAGGAGATTCTTTACCTGCTGAGCTCTTGGGGGCTTCCTGGCCACTGGATGTAGTGGTCAGTTATTTCTACCTCCAGATGAAAGTCCAGCAAAGTTAGACTCAAAACATCTTCTGGGAGGATCCTTCTTAGAGATTCTCTTGAGACAGAATGGTCAATATGGCAAAGAGTCATGGGTGAGCTGAGTCAAGACGTGCAAGGAGTGTGAAGGTGAATAGCTTCAGACATAGCTGGAGTCAGAGGAAGACTCGTTTCTTCTTCTAGAGATCATGTAGAGGGGTGTCTAACCTGAGAATATGGACAAGACTCCAAGTCCCCTATGAGATACCTTATA
>NW_024078072.1:0-1375 GCF_014754425.2 Oryx dammah
CCACTAGCTTTGTTCGTAGTGATGCTTCCTAAGGCCCACTTGACTTCACATTCCAGGATGTCTGGCTCTAGATGAGTGATCACGCCATCAGGATTATCCAGGTCATGAAGATGTTTTTGGTACAGTTCTTCTGTGTATTCTTGCCACCTCTTCTTAATATCTTCTGCTTCTGTTAGGTCCATACCATTTCTCTCCTTTATCGAGCCCATCTTTGCATAAAATGTTCCCTTGGTATCTCTTATTTTCTTGAAGAGATCTCTAGTCTTTCCCATTCTGTTGTTTTCCTCTATTTCTTTGTATTGATTGCTGAAGAAGGCTGTCTTATCTCTTCTTGCTATTCTTTGATACTCTGCATTCAGATCCTTATATCTTCCCTTTGCTCCTTTGCTTTTTGCTTCTCTTCTTTTCACAGCTATTTGTAAGGCCTCTTCAGACAGCCATTTTGCTTTTTTGCATTTCTTTTCCATGGGGATGGTCTTGATCCCTGTCTCCTGTACAGTGTCACAAACTTCATTCCATAGTTCATCAGGCACTCTATCAGATCTAGTCCCTTAAATCTATTTCTCATTTCCACTGTATAATCATAAGGTATTTGATTTAGGTCATAGCTGAATGGTCTAGTGGTTTTCCCTACTTTCTTCAAATTAAGTCTGAATTTGGCAATAAGGAGTTCATGACCTGAGCCACAGTCAGCTCCCGGTCTTGTTTTTGCTGACTGTATAGAGCTTCTCCATCTTTGGCTGCAAAGAATATAATCAGTCTGATTTTGGTGTTGACCATCTGGTGATGTCCCTGTGTAGAGTCTTCTCTTGTGTTGTTGGAAGAGGGTGTTTGTTATGACCAGTGCGTTCTCTTGGCAAAATTCTATTAGCCTTTGCCCTGCTTCATTCCATACACCAAGGCCAAATTTGTCTGTTACTCCAGGTGTTTCTTGATGTCCTACTTTTGCATTCCATTCCCCTATAATGTAAAGACCATCTTTTTTGGGTGTTTGTTCTAAAAGGTCTTGTAGATCTTCATAGAAACATTAAACATCAGCTTCTTCAGCATTACTGGTTGGGGCATAGGCTTGGATTACCATGATATTGAACGCTTTGCCTTGGAAACGAATAGAGATCATTCTGTCATTTTTGAGATTGCATCCAAGTACTGCATTTCGGACTGTTTTGTTGACCATGATGTCTACTCCATTTCTTCTAAGGGATTCCTGCCCACAGTAGTAGATATAATGGTCATCTGAGTTAAATTCACCCATTCCAGCCCGTTTTAGTTCACTGATTCCTACAATGTCGACGTTCACTCTTGCCATCTCCTGTTTGACCACTTCCAATTTGCCTTGATTCATGGACCTGACATTCCAGGTTCCTATGCAATA
>NW_024078074.1:0-1374 GCF_014754425.2 Oryx dammah
GTTTTTCCAGTGGTCATGTATGGATGTGAGTGTTGGACTGTGAAGAAAGCTGAGCGCCGAAGAATTGATGCTTCTGAACTTGTGGTGTTGGAGAAGACTCTTGAGAGTTCCTTGGACTGCAAGGAGATCTAACCAGTCCATTCTGGAGGAGATCAGCCCTGGGATTTCTTTGGAAGGAATGATGCTAAAGCTGAAACTCCAGTACTTTGGCCACCTCATGTGAAGAGTTGACTCATGGAAAAGACTCTGATGCTGGGAGGGGTTGGAGGCAGGAGGGGAAGGGGACGACAGAGGATGAGATGGCTGGATGGCATCACGGACTCAATGGACATGAGTCTGAGTGAACTCTGGGAGTTGGTGATGGACAGGGAAGCCCGGTGTGCTGCGATTCATGGGGTTGCAGAGAGTCAGACACGACTGAGTGACTGAACTAAACTGAACTGAAGGGACAGGTATGAAGTAAACTGTTTTTGTTCAAATGTTAATCAAATCACTTACTAGCTCTCCTACCTGGAATGAGTTACTTAAAGTTTAGAGAGTTCCTCATCCACAAAAAATCAGGGTGCTGAAAAGGTTATTGTGAGGGTGAAGTGATTGGCGCACAGGAGATTCCTAGAAGAGTACCAGCTACGTGGAAAAGGTCTCCACGCATAACTGTGGTACAAATGAGGGCAAGGGTGTGAAGTCACTTGCCCAAGGCCGTCGGAGTAGTGAACAGAAGAGTCATCCCTTTCCAACTTCAAATTCTGGGCTTCTAATATCACATTTAATACCACTACTTGTTGGCAACCCCCTGATAAATAACAACAACAAAGATTAAGCTTCTTAAGAACAAGGAATGTAGCCTAAGTACTTAAAATTCTTTTCCAGTTTTATTGAGAAGTAATTAACATGCATCACTGTATAATTTTAAGGCATATAGCATCATGGTTTGATTTACATACATTGTGATATAATTACCACAATAGGTTCAGCTGTAACTTATATAACTTTATGTTCTCAGTTCTCAGCACAGCTCACAACTCCTACCTTGTACTGTTTAATTTGATTTAAAATAAAAAATAATGCTCTGTTTACTGTTTCATACTTTTACTGAAAAGAGCATAGATTGTATTTGTTGGCTATTCTTCCCATTTTCTGTTGCTTTGTCTGTTAAAGGCATAGTTATTTCCCTAGTGATTACTACTATAATACAAGTAGAGAACTGCAAAGTTATTTCACTTCCCTGACATTAGTTGTCCACCACCTATCTTATTTCAGTGCAGGAAGCATTGCACTGATAATTATTAGTTAATTCTTCCACATATAGATCAGTCAGTCAGTTCAGTCGCTCAGTCGTGTCCGACTCTTTGCGACCCCATGAATCGCAGCACG
>NW_024078075.1:0-1374 GCF_014754425.2 Oryx dammah
AGCGAGTCCCGCTCCCTGACCCGGAGGTGCAAGCGACCCCAAGGTGCGCGCGCATGCGCGCGCTGTACCCGCGCTTCTCCTGGCGAGAGCGGCGCGTGCCCCCTTTCCTCTGCGCGCCGAGCGAGCCCCACTTTCATATTGGCACAGGGTCCACCGGCACGCGCGGCTGCAGACGCCTTCCTGCGAAGGCTGCAGGGCACGAGCCCTGCCTTCTTGAGCACGGGGTGGACCCCGCCCCCCGCGGCGCATGCCCCCACATCCTGTGCTTGCGGCGTGCAGGAGACCCAGCTTCCTGCGCGCCGGGGAATGGTTCCCTTCCCCGCACCCCGGCTTGCGGGGCACGAAACTCCCCTTCCTGCACAGGCGGCGCAAGCCCTCCCATTCCTGTGCGCACGGCGGGGCCCCAGAACCTTGTGCTAGCGCAGCCCCGGAACCTCGTGCAAGCGCATGCCGGCCAGCCCTACCCTGGAACGAGGGACGAGAGCTCCCCATCCCCTTTTCTACCCAGGCTGCAGGGCACCAGCTCTCTCTTCTTGTGCGCGCGGGGCCCCACGCCGCAGGCGACACGGGCCTCTCTTCCTGGGAACACGGGATCAGCCCTCTTCTGTGCACGTGTGGTGCGATGCGAGGCTCCACTACTTCAGTGCGCCAGGCCAAGACGGTGAAAACCCCAGGAGCTGCGCGCGCGGTGGAGCACGAGCCCCCACGCCTTCCTGCACACGTGCAGGGCCAGCCTATCCCCTTGAGCACTTGGCAGGAGCACCCCGCAACCCCATTCCTGCTCGCCTGGCACAGCTCCAGCACCTGGGTTCCTGCGCGCGGGGGGCCAGCACCCCCAGGAGATTTGATTGCCCGAGCAGACCATCCCTCCTCTCAGTACGCGGGGCCCCTTCCTGACCACGCGACGCTAACTGACCCCTGCCTCCTGGGCGCGTGGTGCAAGCCCCGCTTTTGTGCACTCCCGGAGCCCCAGGCATCGGGTGTCCTTCCTCTCACAAGAAGAGCTCCCCAGTCGAAAGCCCTGTTTCCTCAACTGCCAAGAAGGGGGTCCGCACTCGTGGGCTCCGCGGCCTCTACTGGTCATGGATCGGTTCCCCACCGCGGGCCCTGTGTTCTCAACCGCGCACCGAGCGGTCCCCACTCGCAGGCAGCACGCCCTCAACTGGGCATGGAGGGGACTCGAGCCTGCGATACTAGTTGCTGGGAAAGATTGAGGGCAGAAAGAGTAGGGGACGACTGACGATGAGATCTTTGGTTGGCGTCATCCACTCGATGGACCTGAATTTGAGCAAGCTCCAGGAGTTAGTGATGGACGGGGGAGGGGGGTGGTGCCTCGCAGGTGCTGCGATTCATGGGGTAGCCGAGTCCGACCAG
>NW_024078077.1:0-1374 GCF_014754425.2 Oryx dammah
TGCTTGCACACACTTCCTTAAATTACAGTCTGACCCAAATGCTTTTTTTCCAACTTCAGCTTTGGGGAGAATGACAAGAATGCCAGTCATAGTTCACAGTTTCATAAGCTGTTTGGAAGAAATGTCCAAGCTGATTCCCAAAGGCATTGCCTGCAGGAAAATATCCACAGTGTAGACACATTACAGGCTGTTTCCTTACTACGTGAGGGAGACAAGAAAAGAATAACCAGGCAGTTCCTTGAAAGTACTTGAGGATGACTGAAGAAAACGTGATGAGTGAGTCTTCCATTTGGGTCCAGGCCCGAGAGCCTCATCCTGATCCTCTAAATATTGGAAATGGAAAGTGGAAGACAGTCTTTCTAAAAATGATCTTCAAAAAATATCTCACACATGCTGTGTGAGAGGACAAAATAACAAAAACAAGTTTTTGTATCCACAAAGAGTTAAGAGATAAAATTAATTGCAATTGATGGAACACTATATAAACAATTTGACACATTACTATGCTTATTTTTAATACCACTAACTGTCACTGAATTAGTCTAGCTGTTATCCTGCTAATGAGGTAACATTTATGGTGCAGGAGAATAATACAGGATAAGATAGCAATTCAGTAACATTTGCTGTTCCCCTTTTGTGTTAAAGTAGCAACACATGTGTATACTTATTTCATATATATTGTACAAGTGTGGGTATTTATATATGTGTATATATTTTTGTTCAGTCGCTTAGTTATATCCGACTGTCTGTGACCCCCTGAACTGTAGCATGCCAGGCGTCCCCATACTTCACTATCTCCCAAGTTTGCTCAAACTCATGTCCATTGAGTCAGTGATGCCAAGCAACCATCTCATCCACTGTTGCCCCCTTCTCCTCCTGCCCTCAATCTTCCACAGCATCAGGGTCATTTTAGAAGGGTTGGTTTCTTCTCAGAAGGTGGCCAAAGTTTTAGAGCTTCAGCTTCAGCATCAGTCCTTTCAATGCATATTCAGGGTTGATGTCCTTTAGGAGTGACTGGTTTGATCTCCCTGCAGTCCAAGGGACTCTCAAGACTTCCTCAGTACCACAGTTCAAAAACATCAATTCTTCGGCGCTCACTTTCTTTATGATCCAAATCACATCCACACATGACCACTGGAAAAACCATAGCCTGGACTAGATGGACCTTTGTTGGCAACATGGTATCTCTGCTTTTTAATACACTGTCTAGTTTTCTCATATAATTTCTTCCAAGGAGAAAGAGTCTTTCAATTTTGTGGCTGCGGTCACCATCCGTAGTAAGTTTGGACCCCAAGAAAATGAAATCTGACAGTGTTGTCACTTTTTCCCCATCTATTTGCCATGAAGTGATGGCACTGTTATGCCATGATCTTT
>NW_024078078.1:0-1374 GCF_014754425.2 Oryx dammah
TTTAATTTTAATTAGGTCCCATTTGTTTATTTTTGCTTTTATTTCCAGAATTCTGGGAGGTGGATCATAGAGGATCCTGCTGTGGTTTATGTCGGAGAGTGTTTTGCCTATGTTCTCCTCTAAGAGTTTTATAGTTTCTGGTCTTACATTTAGATCTTTAATCCATTTTGAGTTTATCTTTGTGTGCGGTGTTAGAAAGTGATCTAGTTTCATTCTTTTACAAGTGGTTGACCAGTTTTCCCAGCACCACTTGTTAAAGAGATTGTCTTTACTCCATTGTATATTCTTGCCTCCTTTGTCAAAGATAAGGTGTCCATATGTATGTGGATTTATCTCTGGGCTTTCTATTTTGTTCCATTGATCTATATGTCTGTCTTTGTGCCAATACCATACTGTCTTGATGACTGTGGCTTTGTAGTAGAGCCTGAAGTCAGGCAAATTGATTCCTCCAGTTCCATTCTTCTTTCTCAAGATTGCTTTGGCTATTCGTGGTTTTTTGTATTTCCATACAAATCTTGAAATTATTTGTTCTAGTTCTGTGAAAAATATCGCCGGTATCTTGATAGGGATTGCATTGAATTTGTAAATTGCTTTGGGTAATATACTCATTTTCACTATATTGATTCTTCCGATCCATGAGCATGGTATATTTCTCCATCTATTAGTGTCCTCTTTGATTTCTTTCATCAGTGTTTTAAAGTTTTCTGTATATAGGTCTTTAGTTTCTTTAGGTAGGTATATTCCTAAGTATTTTATTCTTTTTGTTGCAATGGTGAATGGAATTGTTTCCTTAATTTCTTCTTCTACTTTCTCATTATTAGTGTATAGGAATGCAAGGGATTTCTGTGTGTTGATTTTATATCCTGCAACTTTACTATATTCATTAATTAGCTCTAGTAATTTTCTGGTAGAGTCTTTAGTGTTTTCTATGTAGAGGATCATGTCATCTGCAAACAGTGAGAGTTTTACTTCTTCTTTTCCAATTTGGATTCCTTTTATTTCTTTTTCTGCTCTGATTGCTGTGGCTAAAACTTCCAGAACTATGTTGAATAGTAGTGGTGAAAGTGGGCACCCTTGTCTTGTTCCTGACTTTAGGGGAAATGCTTTCAATTTTTCACCATTGAGGATAATGTTTGCTGTGGGTTTGTCATATATAGCTTTTATTATGTTGAGGTATGTTCCTTCTATTCCTGCTTTCTGGAGAGTTTTTATCATAAATGGATGTTGAATTTTGTCAAAGGCCTTCTCTGCATCTATTGAGATAATCATATGGTTTTTATTTTTCAATTTGTTAATGTGGTGAATTACATTGATTGATTTGCGGATGTTGAAGAATCCTTGCATCCCTGGGATAAAGCCCACTTGGTCATGGTG
>NW_024078079.1:0-1374 GCF_014754425.2 Oryx dammah
CGTGCAAGTGGTTGGAGCCTGCCCTTGCTGTTCTGAGTTCCCGCCCATAGCCCCAGCTCAGGGAAGCAGCCCCGGGGCCAAGACCTCCGGGAGGCGCGTGGCGCCCCCGCATGGAAGCCCAGTGCACAGCACGCCGGAAAGCGAACCTCCTCGGAGGAAGAGCAGGCAGCCCAGCTGTGTGCGTCTGCAAGGCCTGGCTGGGAAATCCCAAGTGCGCCTCCAGAACTGCAGGGCTCCAGCTCTGTTCAGAAGCCCGATCTGGCAGAGTCCCTGGTGAGAGGCTGCTCTGCCCTGGGCGACACTTGCCCAGACTTGCCTCGCTGCTAGTGTTTCTGCCCAGAAAGGAGCATGCTGCCCCAGGCTGGGAGATGCCACTGGCGCCTGCCTGGCATCAGGTCCTCTCCTGCCTTGCCTTTGTACCTAGGGCCCAGGCTCCCGTGGGGACGCTTTAGGGGCCGGTGTCTTTCACGCTGCCAAGGGATCCAGCACTTAGCGCTGTGTCAAACGGAAGGGAAGCCCAACTGCAAGGCTTCTCCCGATGGGGCTTGGCCGGCCGGACACAGCGCAGCACGGAGAGCACCAGGCACCCAGGGCCCAAGGGTGGTGGAGGCAGCCACACAACGCAGAAGCTGAGAACCAGCTCACCTGACAGTGCTTGACATACCGAGTTTCCCTAAGGCTCTCCTCCCCAGCACAGATGCTTGCAAGTGGTTGGGGCCTGCCCCTGCGGTTCTGAGCTGCCACCCACAACCCCAGCTCAGGGAAGCAGCTCTGGAGCCAAGACCTCCGGTAGGCGCGTGGCGCCCCCTCATGGAAGCAGAGAGCACAGCACGATGGAAAGCGAGTCTCTTCGGAGGAAGATCAGGCAGCCCAGCTGCGTGCGTCTGCAAGGCCTGGCTGGGAAATCCCAAGTGCACGTCCAGAACGGAGGAGCTCCAGCTCTGCTCAGAGGCCCGATCCGGCAGAATCCCTTGTGTGAGCCTGCTTTGTCCTGGGCAACACTTGCCCAGACTTGCCTCGCTCCTAGTCTTCCTGCCCAGGAAGGAGCATGCTGCCACAGGCTGGGAGACACCACTGGCGCCTTCCTGTCCTCAGCTCCTCTCCTGCCTTGCATTTGCACCTAGGGCCCAGGCGCCCTTGGGGAGGCTTTAGGGGACGGTGGCTTTCACCCTGCCAAGGGCTCCAACACTTAGCGCTGTGTCAGACGGAACGGAAGCCCAACTGCAAGGATTCTCCCGCTGGGTCTTGGCTGCGGGAATCAGCGCAGCATGGTGAGCACCAGGCTCCCAGGGCCCCTGGATGGGGAAGGCAGGCCCAGAATGCGGACGCAGAGACCCTGCTCCCAGCCAGTGCTTGACAGACTGAGATTCCCTA
>NW_024078080.1:0-1374 GCF_014754425.2 Oryx dammah
ATGCACTTAGCGCTGTGTCACACGTGAGGGAAGCCCAACTGCAAGGCTTCTCCCGCTGGTGCTTGCCCGCCCGGACTCAGCGCAGCATGGGGAGGACTGGGCTGCTCCCAGGGCCCCTGGGTGGGGGAGGCAGCTCCACAACATGGAAGCTGAGTCCCTGCCTGCCTGCCAGCGCTTGTCAGACCGAGTTTTCCTAGGGGTCTCCTCCCCAGCACAGATGCGTGCAGATGAATTGGGCATGAGCCTGCGGTTCTGAGCTCCCGCCCACAGCCCCAGCTCAGGAAAGCAGCCCCGGAGCCAAGACCTCCGGGAGGCACGTGTCGCCCCGGTATGGAAGCCGAGTGCACAGCACGCTGGTAAGCGAGCCTGCTCAGGGGAGGAGAAGTCAGCCCACCTGCGTGTGTCTGCAAGGCCTGGCTGGGAGATCCCAGGTGCGCCTCCAGAACGGCAGAGCTCCAGCACTGCTCAGAGGCCCGATCTGTTAGAGTCGCATGTGTGAGGCTGCTCTGCCCTGGGAGAGACTTGTCCAGACTTGACTCGCTGCTAGTGTTCCTGCCTAGGAAGGAGCATGCTGCCCCAGGCTGGGAGACGCCTCTGGCGCCTTCCTGGCCTCAGCTCCTCTCCTGCCTTGTCTATGCACCTAGGGCCCAGGCACCCTTGGGGAGGGTTTATGGGCTGGTGGCTTTCACCCTGCCAAGTGCTCCAGCACTTAGCGCTGTGTCACACGTGAGGGAAGCCCAACTGCAAGGCTTCTCCCGCTGGTGCATGGCCGCCCGGACTCAGCGCAGCACGGAGAGGACAGGGCTGCTCCCAGGGCCCCTGGGTGGGGAGGCAGCTCCACAACATGGAAGCTGAGTCCCTGCCTGCCTGCCAGCGCTTGACAGACCGAGTTTTCCTAGGGGTCTCCTCCCCAGCACAGATGCGTGCAGTTGAATTGGGCATGGGCCTGCGGTTCTGAGCTCCCACCTACAGCCCCCGCTGAGGAAAGCATCCCGGGAACCAAGACCTCCGGGAGTCACTTGTCGCCCCCGCTTGGAAGCCGAGTGCACAGCACGCTGGTAAGCGAGCCTGCACAAAGGAGGAGCAGGCAGCCCAGCTGCGTGTGTCTGCAACGCCTGGCTGGGAGATCCCAGGTGCGCCTCCAGATCGGAGGAGCTCCAGCTCTGCTCAGAGGCCTGATCTGGTAGGGTCGCTCGTGTGAGGCTGCTCTGCCCTGGGAGAGACTTATCCAGACTTGCCTCGCTGCTAGTGTTCCTGCCTAGGAAGGAGCATGCTGCCCCAGGCTGGGAGACGCCACTGGCGCCTTCCTGGCCTCAGTTCCTCTCCTGCCTTGCCTTTGCAACTAGGTCCCAGGCGTCCTTGAGGAGGGTTTAG
>NW_024078081.1:0-1374 GCF_014754425.2 Oryx dammah
TTTTTTTTTTTCTCTATACAGAGCACTTAAAGTTTTTACTCATGATTAACATGGATTCCTTGGTTTGATATAGAATCTAGGCGACTTCTTGAAACTCATCCTATCTTATCTAAAATTCAGTGTCTTCCCATCAGGACTATACCTTGAGAATGTGAGTTGCTTACTGTCCACTTTTCTGTAGTTTTAGGCATTGGAAAGGCTAGGGCTGCATGCAGTCTTCATTATGGAACCCGGAACTTGTAGATTTCTGAGATTCTATTAAAATGTGTAGTTCCAGGCCCCATGCCACCGAGCATGGTGTGTATACCGCTCCTGTGGGCTTGCCCCACCCACCATAGTGATCCAGAAACTGTCAAACCCTCCTTCACCACGGTCCCTGGTGTTCAGTGCTGCTGCTTCCAGGGGTTTTCTCTTAACTTCTTCCAACTTGCCTTTTCACCTTCTCAGTCATATTCTTTCCCATTTGGAACAGTGAAAATGAAAGTGAAGTTGCTCAGTCATGTCTGACTTTTTGCGGCCCCGTGGACTGTAGCCCACCAGGCTCCTCCATCCATGGGATTCTCCAGGCAAGAATACTGGAGTGGCTTGCCATTTCCTTGTCCAGGGGAATCTTCCTGACCCAGGGATCACACCCAGATCTCCCGCATTGCGGGCAGATGCTTTAACCTCTGAGCTACCAGGAATTGGAACAGGGAGTGTTGCAATTCCTGAACATTATCAAGCATTTTCCAGTTCACCTATTTTCTTCCACACTGCTTCTCAGAAAGGTAAGTTCAAGATTATGAAGTATGGCTTTTCCACTGTGTGATATATCGTTTTCCCCATCTCTGGCTGCTTTCAAAACTTTTCCTTATTATTCCTTATTATTTTCATTAGTTTCAAACAGTTTGACTGTGATATGTCAATGTGTGTCTTTATACTTATGCTGCTTGGGGTTCACTAAACTTCTTGAATCTATAAATTTATGCTATGCTGTGCCAAGTTGCTTCAGTTGTGTCTAGCTCTTTGTGACCCTAAGGACTATAGCCCTCCAGGCTCCTCTGTCCATGGGATTATCTAGGCAAGAATACTGTAGTGGTTGGCATGCCCTCCTCTAGGGGATCTTCCCAACTGAGGGATCAAACCTGCGACTCTGATGTATCTTGCATTGGCAGGCTGATTCTTTACCACGAGCATCACCTGGGAAGCCCAAAGCAATTATACTCCCAGTTTAAAAAAAAAATTATGTAAAGGATTCAAAAAAGAAAGACTTCAAAAAAAGAAAGTCTTCAAGTTCCTTAACTCCAGAGTGCAGGAGGTAGGATAAAATGGTTAAGTGCATGGTTCTTAAAGTCTAGGAGATATGAGTCAATCACGGGACCAAGTGATCTAAAC
>NW_024078082.1:0-1373 GCF_014754425.2 Oryx dammah
TCCGCACCAGCATACATATCAGCATCACCATCAGTGCAAGGAGCCCTGCCATCCACCTCCAATAGTGTGCCCACCAAAGTGCCATGAGCCTTGCCCACCTCATCCATGCCCACCTCCAGTGAGTCAGCAGAAATGCCCTCCTGGGCCACCATGCCCACCATGCAAGCAGAAGTGTCCACCCAAGTGGAAGTAACAGCATCAGATTTCACCTGGACCAAGAAACAAGATCCAGGCTCTTCCGTTGTCCTCCCTTCGGCCATGGTGATGGATTGCATCTTCCCTAATCTCCCTCCTGAACAGACAGCTGACAGAGGAAAGGCTGCTTCCTGAAGCTGAAACACCACGTTGTTGGAAGAAGAGCAGCAGGATCATCGCTTGACCTCTCTGTTCCATGTGCCCGTCTGTAATCCGCGCTGTGATCTCTAACTCATGTGCAATTAGTGTGTCTATTCTTTTGCTTCTCCAATAAAGCATATTCATAGCCCATTATGTATTTCTTTCTTTCTCTTTTTTTATGGGTTTTCTTTTTGCATATAATGTTTTTCATCTCTTCTCTCAACTGCAAGTCTTTTCTGACTGTTCCTTTTCATTCCCATTGGATTATCAGAATTAGACTTTTCCATCTCTGAGTTCAGCTTTGCCTGAAATATATCTTTTGGACTGGATCCATCAAAGAATTCCTTCATTGGTTTCTGACTTGTTTCTATCTTTGTCTAACTTGAAGACCCTGAAAAGAATTGAATTCTCTCAGTCTCAGTAGGCAGACTCTATCCAACTCAGTGTACTCAAAGAAATTAATTTATTCACAAGTGTTTCCCAATTATTAACACATGCCAGACAGTCTCTTATGTGCTAGGGACATGAGGATGGTGACTAAAGTCCTTTTTCCATCTAAACTCTTGAAGGGAGTTTGCACACACACACACACACACACACACACGTGCGGATACAAGGCAAATAATAGTGATGCAGGGGGAATATTAGAGACAACTGTGTAGAAAAGCTCTTCCAAAGTGACTTTTAGGGCAAAGACTTGAGTGAAGAGAAGAGTGAGCCTTGAGTATCTGGGGTACACTGTACCAGTGAGAGGCGATGCCGAGTGCTGAGGCAGGGCCGAGGAACTGCAGGGAGAACAGTCATCCAAGAGACAGTGTCTCCAAATGCGGTTGGAGACATTGGATCTGAACGATGTAGCAAAGATTTTGATAATTTATTCACAGTTTTCCAACCATACTATGCTGAAATTCAGAGTCTCAACTTTCTATGTAATTCTCTACTATCAGATCGATTTTCTTTTATCTGAAAGTACATATGATCTTTAAAGACTTTTTTAATGGTTATAAGGGCCAAGGAATAAATTGATTCTTTTGCAA
>NW_024078083.1:0-1373 GCF_014754425.2 Oryx dammah
TTGAATATTTAACTTTTATCAGGGTATATAAAACAGAATACAAGAAACACTTCTTTCTTTTTCTTTCTAACTTTTTAATCTCGTGGAATTAATATAACAATATCAACAACCTCAGATATGCAGATGACCTCACCCTAAATGGCAGAAAGTGAAGAGGAACTCTTGATGAAAGTGAAAGAGGAGAGTGAAAAATCAGACTTGAAACTCAGCATTCAGAAATCTAAGATCATGGAATCCTGTCCCATCACTTCATGGCAAACAGATGGGGAAAAAATGGAAACTGTGCCAGACTTTATTTTCTTGGGCTCCAAAATCACTGTGGACAGTGACTGCAGTCATGAAATTAAAAGATGCTTGCTCCTTGGAAGAAAAGCTATGACAACCTAGACAGTATATTAAAAACCAGAGACATTACTTTGAGACAAATGTCCATCTAGTCAAAGCTATGGTTTTTTTCAGTAGTTATGTATGGATGTGAGAGTTGGACCACAAAGAAGGTTGAACACTGAAAAACTAATGCTATTGAACTGTAGTGTTGGAGAAGACTCTTGAGAGTCCCTTGGACTGCAAGGAGATCAAACCACTCAATCCTAAAGGAAATCAACCCTGAATATTCACTGAAAGGACTGATGCTGAAGCTGAAGCTCCAATACTTTGGCCACTGATATGAAGAACTGATTCCTTGGAAAAGACCCTGATGCTGGGAAAGATTGGAGGCTGGTGGAGAAGGGGACGAGAGAAGATGAGATGGTTAGGTGGCATCACTGACTCGATGGACATGAGTTTGAGCAAACTCGGGGAGATAGTAAGGACAGGGAAGCCTGTCATTATTGAATCCATGGGGTAGCAAAGAGTTGGACACGACTGAGTAGCTGAGCAACAACAACAAGCAGTTTAATAAAAATGGTTTATCTAGAATGTGTAGCCTGTGACCAAACTCCCAGCCAGAATGGATTAGGAGTCCTAACCTGGGCGTCTCTGGGGAGATGGAAATGGATAAATAATAAAAGACAAGCAGATCATCCTCTCTTTCATCATTTATTCTTGTATGAGTGGTCAAGCTAATCCTTCAATTCTTTAATTTCTGCAGTGTCTTTTCTGTTCTCTCCTGCTCTCTATGCTGCTGCTGCTAAGTTGCTTCAGTTGTGTCCATCTGTGAGACCCCATAGACGGCAGCCCACTGGGCTCCGCCATCCCTGGGATTCTACAGGCAAGAACACTGGAGTGGGTTGCCATTGCCGTCTCTGCCTGCTCTCTATAGTAGACTTTTATTCTGTTACATCATTCTTTTTGAGGCTTCAAAGTTCACAAACTTCTGCAATTAGGGAGCTTCACCAGAACAAATTCCACCATGTACATAAATAATTATGAGC
>NW_024078084.1:0-1373 GCF_014754425.2 Oryx dammah
GGGCGGGACCCTCGGTGTTCCTCTCGAGTGGAGGCGGGTATGTCGGGGAACTTCTTGAGTTGCAGCAAGGGTGTGAAGGACCCTTTGGAAGTTCAAGAGGGAAGGGGTGATTTGCCTCGAGACGCCTCAGCGGAAAAGGGCCACATCTCCCATGGAGGGGATAACCTCCTGGATTTTCTCGAGTTGCGGCGGGACCTTCTCGAGTTAAGACGGGGACCTCTGGGACCCACCCTTGTTGCCTCAGGTCAGGCCAGTCTCCATGCGAGTTGCGAGGGGCCTGTCCGGATTCCTCTGAAGTCGTTGCCGGGGCCTAAGACCTCGTGTGGAGTCTATGACGGAACCTGAGGATTCCTCTCCAGTGCTGACATAGATCTTGGGGACCTTCTGGAGGCTCCACAGGAGAGTCAGTCCTCGTCGAGTGGGGACATGCACGTGCGCTTTCCTCACGAGCTGGAGCATCCGTGGCAGGCTTCCCGGCGCCTTGATAGAGGGATCTCTGGCATTCTTTGGAGGCTATCCCACGAGGCTTTCTGACAGGGCTGTCACACGTGACAATGTGGTGTGAGACGATCCTCGGCTTGCATGTCGAGGAAATGCAGGGAAATCAGGTTCTTCTGGAGTGGACTGAGACATTTTGTGCACATTGGAAATGGTGGCACGACTCCTGGAGTTCCTCTCGACGTTCCTGTGGAGAGAGCTGCCTCGGAGATGGGACAGCAAAGCCGGGAATCCATTCCCGCCGACGGAGTGAAAAGAACCCTCATCTCGAGCTTTGAGGAGGAAACGGGGCTCCTCGTGATGTGGGCAGGACCCTCGGTGTTCCTCTCGAGTGGAGGCGGGTATGTCGGGGAACTTCTTGTGTTGCAGTAAGAGTGTGAAGGACTCTTTCGAAGTTCAAGTTGGAAGGGGTGATTTGCCTCGGGACGCCTCAGCGGAAAAAGGCCTCATCTCGCCTGGAGGAGAGAACCTCCCGGATTTTCTCGAGTTGCGGAGGGACCTTCTTGAGTTTCGACGGGGACTTCTGGGACCCTCCCGGTGGCCTCAAGACAGGCCAGTCTCCATGCGAGTTGCGAGGGGCCTGTCGGGATTCCTCTGCAGTCGGTGCCGGGGCCTAAGACCTCGTGTGGAGTCTATGACGGAACCTGAGGATTCCTCTCCAGTGCTGACATGGATCTTGGGGTCCTTCTGGAGGCTCCACAGGGGAGTCCGTCCACGTCTCGAGTGTGGACATGCACGTCCACTCTCCTCACGAGCAGTAGCAGCCATGGCAGGCTTCCCGGCGCCTTGATACAGGGATCTGTGGCATTCTTTGCATGCTTTCCCACGAGGCTTTCCCACAGGGCTGTCACACGTGCCACTGTGGTGTGAGTCGG
>NW_024078085.1:0-1373 GCF_014754425.2 Oryx dammah
TCCATCTTTGGCTGCAAAGAATATAATCAGTCTGATTTCGGTGTTGATCATCTGGTGATGTCCATGTGTAGAGTCTTCTCTTGTGTTGCTGGAAGACGGTGTTTGCTATGACCAGTGCATTTTCTTGGCAAAACTCTATTAGTCTTTGCCCTGCTTCATTCCACATTCCAAGGCCAAATTTGCCTGTTACTCCAGGTGTTTCTTGACTTCCTACTTTTGCATTCCAGTCCCCTATAATGAAAAGGACATCTTTTTTGGGGTGTTAGTTCTAAAAGGCCTTGTAGAATGAAAAGCAGAAGAGTTTCATTTAGAAAGTGTGGTCAGAGAAGGCTTTCTGAAGAGGCAACATTTATGTTGACACCTAAAGAACTTGAGGCTGGTGAGGGGCAGAATGGTGATTCTGGCTGTCAGAGATGTGAAAGAACTTGAGGCTGGTAAGGGACAGGATAATGAACCTGTCTGTCCGAGGTGTGGGAAGGTCACAGGGCCTGACAGAAAAGACTGACTGCTCTCCAGGTCATGAGATGAATCTGAGGGAACACGCAGGGGACTGACCATTCAGGCCCTTGCAGTCATGCAAACAGACTGACTTTTATCATGTGTACAGTAAAAGTTCTCGCAGGGCTTTTGAAAGGGAATGACCTGATGCAATTCATGCACAGAAGAGACAGTTGGGCCAAGTGTGTAGGAGATGTGGGACCATGGTATTGAGAAACGAGTAGGGAGAAACCGAGATAGCCCAGGTAAAAGGTATGATGCTCTGGACCAGGAAAGGCAGCAAGAGTGGCAGGAAGTGGACCTTCTGCACACACATTATCTTGAGTTCCTCACTGGAGCAACTTTGGTGGTCAGAAAAGTCTGAGTCTCAGCTTCATCATGACAAGCTTATGTTAACAAGATTTTAGAGATCAGGAAAACAAACTTCCCCTTTTCTTTCTCCTAAAATGGTTTACAAAAAGCCATAGCTAAGAAAAGATCTGAGATTGTGGATATCAGAAAATTTATTTTCTAAAACTTAGTTCTCCAAAAAGGATGTAAAACTCTAAGCCAAAGTTAGATGGAAAAAAAGTCATTGCACTTGCTTCTTTATCTTATCATGTTTCAAGAGATGTTTTTAAATTTTGGGGAAATCCTTTCTCAAAGCCTCATGTTCAAAAATGGAATAAACTCACCCTGAAATGTCAGTCTTTTCTGTCTGGTTCGAGCTTGTCCACAGACATTTTTTGCTTTGGAAAAGGATTTAAACATTTCTGGTGAGTTTGTAGACTTATGAAGGTATCTGAGCAATTATTAATTTCTCTTCAGCATTTGCTAAAAAGTTTTTTTTTTTTTTTGATGTATTAGCAAAGTTTGTAGTAAAACATATTTGGATC
>NW_024078089.1:0-1372 GCF_014754425.2 Oryx dammah
TGCCTACCCACGCCCTGCCTGTGTCTGAGCACTGGAGCGTTGAGGAGCAAACTTTACAGAAGTGTTTTATCTTAAATCCGTGGCCAGAGTAGAACTGCTGTTCATTTTCACTCTCACCTACCCACCCTACTACACTACACAGTAGTAACCTTCCTCCATCCTAATGACCACCAGCCCCACCCGGCAGTAATTCCTGGAGAAGAAACCTTCCTCCATCCTAATGATCACCAACCCCACAGGCCAATAATTCGTGGAAAAGGAAGAAGAAATCTCGTGGGATTTCTCAAGTTTCCCAGTCCCAAACTCCATGTTTCTGCCCTGGCAGTCTGTTGCCTCTCTGCACGTGTGCTTCTGACTACACCCAGCCCCTCACCTCTGCTCGGGATCCCCCTTGCACCTTCCCAGGGACTTTGCACCTGCAGTTATCACTTCTCGGTCCTGAACCAGCACCTGCTCCCTCTACATCGGAGCATTCCACAGCACAGGGGGAAACCCACCGTCTTCCACCACCCTATTCTGCAGCCACTGGCACATTACCGGTTGCCCTTCAAAGCAAAACTGCTTCAAATTATGCTGAGATATTCTCTCCTCAGCCACCTTCCATGGAGCTTTTGACCCAGTCACTCCACTGTAACTGGTCTCATCATGGCCATCATTAATATCCATACTTCCTGATCCCACAGACACTCTTCAGTGCTCATCTTAGCCAACATCTCAGGCATCTTTGGCATATTTGACTCTTGTGTTCTGTATCCCTCTGTTTTCATATTTCAGGGGCGTGGGGCTTATGTGACACCACCTATCCTAACTGGAAAGGGACTGCATCAGATTAAGCCTAAGCAGGCAATGGGCTAGGGGACCTTGCGGCTGAGGAGTGGAAATCCCTGCCCGTTGATGGGCTGGACGATAATACCCAGATTCAGAGGGGTCTGCAGATGCCAGCAGGGTGGCTGAGGCTGTCAGCCATGGAGCACTGGGTCCACAGCAACAGGAGGGAGACAAAAATGCAAGTTTCACCACTCCCACCCATGGGCGGTACAGGTCAGCATCAACAGCTGGAGCCAGGAGAGGACAGTCATTTTTCCCTCAGGGAACACTGAGGCCTCTCTGAGGAAGAAACGTATGCCGTGTTATAGACTCCCTCTCCCACATGACTGTGAGCCTTGTAAGTGACATATACCCCTGTTCCTTCGCTGAAAGAAGTAAAGAGCAGTTTCACCAGAATAGACTGAGCATTTGTATCTGTGGGTATTCAGTTGGTTGCATGCAACCACACTTTCCAAGTCAGAAGCAACTTCATTGGGGGTTTCCCTGTTAGTAACCACTATGAAGGGTGAACACTCATGAGGAAGATCAGATCATCCAGGGAGAA
>NW_024078090.1:0-1372 GCF_014754425.2 Oryx dammah
TGTGTGTGTCGGGGGGGTGGGTGTGTGGATGTGTGTGGGTGGGTGGGTGTGGGGTGTGGGTGTGGGTGTGTCTGTGTGCGTGTGTGGGGGGTGTGTGTGGGGAGGGTGTGTGTGTGTGTGTGGGTGGGTGTGGTGTGTGAGGATGTGTGTGTGGGGGGTGTGGGTGTGTGTGGGGGGAGGTGTGGGTGTGTGTGGGTGTGTGAGGATGTGTGTGTGGGGGGTGCGGGAGTGTGTGTGTGTGTGTGTGTGTGTGTGTGTGTGTGTGCGCAGCGCTCAGTTTCTTAGTGAATGGAACCCGAGGCTCAAGAAGAGTCTAAAGCCCCGGGAGCTAGAAGTCAGCCAAGTGCGAATGGCGCTGGGGCCCAGGCCCGCCCCTTCCTCACTGGGTATCAGCCGCTCACCAACTCTCAGGGCCCTGCAGCTTCTCAACTGTGGCACCAGGCTGGTGAGATTCCGTCAAGCTGTCACTGTAAAGCGCAGTGCAGCAAGAGTTCATAGGGCTCTGGTCAGAAACGCGGTCCTGGGAGAGCAGGACCCGCAGGGTTAGCCTCAGGAAAGTTCCCAGAGGCCCTGGCTTCCAGGAAGAGCCGAAAAGCAGTCACCCCCAGGGCACCCTGACTGTCCCCGGCTCTCCTGAGTTCCGAGTGTCCCTGTTTTGAGTTAGATGTGAGGGCGGAATAAAGGGTGGATGTCGGGGTGTCTGGGGCGAAGCTCCCGGCAGCCCCGCCCGCCTCCTTGGCCCGGGGCCTTGCTTTCGGCCACTGCCGAGAGCAGCCGGGCTGCGCCTGGCCGGGGGACACGCAGTTATCAGATTCTGAGGCGTCTGGACCCAGGCAGAGATGGGGGCCCCAGGGAGAAAGTCTGGTTCCAATCCCGGTGCTCACCTCAGAGAAGTTTTCTTGTGAGTCAGGGAAGGGCCCGTGCGCTGCAGGGCGGAGGGACGGACAGCGCCGACAGGTAGCAGAGGCTAGCCGATTCCGGACCAGTAAGAGGAAGAACTTTCTCACAGTCCTGGGCCCAGAAAGAGGAAGGAGGTGGGGGTGGGGGGCTCCTCATCCCCAGGGGAGCGCAGGCAAAGGCATTAATCCTGGAGATGCGCGAGGCAGACTCCCCGGCGGAGCCGCCGCCCAGACCGCTGCAAGCCGGGGACCACCCGCCGGGCCCACGCACCCCACCGGCGCGAAGTGGGTCAAAGTCAGCTCAAGTGCCCCACGGGGCCTGTGGGTGGAGGCCTGAATCCCCTCACTCCCCACCCGAGCCCCCCAACTCTCCCCGGCCCCCGGAAGACCCGCAAGGTGGGGGGCCCTTTTTCCGCGATGCCCCGGCTGCTGGGCCGAGCTCCAGGCGCGGGCGAGCTCGGCCCGCGCGAGGA
>NW_024078092.1:0-1372 GCF_014754425.2 Oryx dammah
AAAGACCCTTGAATTTGCTTAATGGCTAAATCATTATTATTCTCTATCACTTGTTTATTTTCCTTAGTTTCTGTCTTTTCTAGCTTCTCTGATTAAAATTACTTTTGAACATGAGGAGGTCTACAACTCCTACCTCTCTCTCTCGATTTCCATGGTTTTCAATCTTAAGAAGGGACTGCTTAGTAAAAGAAAGGAAACAAAGTCTTGGACTTAGAGCTCGATCATAAATGTGACAGAAAATATCAGTGCAGGTTCAGTTTATTTTTCAGGTTTCCCAGCTCTGAGAGTGATTGAGTCAGCAACAGCTTTGGCTCTTTCCTGTTAAGATGGAGCATGGAGTTGGAAATAATTCTAAAATCTAAGCTTGGTATCAATATTTTATGATATGAAAACATATCTCTCTATTTTATATATTATATATATATATATATTTCTATGTCTGTATTTTGTCATTAAACTGGACAAACATTTGAAAATTGATATATATTTATTAAAAGGAGAGAGGTGAGTGATATAAAAGGGTCCTCATATTTTACATGCAGCCAAGAACACATATTTTGTAGTATTTCAACTTACATAATATTCAATAATCGAGTAGATTTTGAATCCTTCTACATTTTTTTTTATTTCTATTATACCTAACATGAATTAAAAGCCATTGCACTTTTTTTTTCCTATGTACACTCAAGCATAGACCAGTGTATATATGTATACATGCCAAAATATAATTTTAGGCAACTTTATTTAGGTGATCAAACTCATTGCTAGCTCCCAAGATCTTAAATAAACTGTTTGGGAAGCCCTACATTACTTAATATCTTTCTGGCTGAAACATTCAGATCTTGTTGCTGCAAAGCTCTCCTTTAATCTAGCTCATTTTCCACTATTCTTTCTGTAATAAGAGGTAGGGGTCATACTTATGAGGGTAACTTGAACCCAGAAAATTGCAACTCAAATTTACTTAGAGATATTATTCAAAAAATGCTGTTTTCCTCACGTTGGACACAATTTTATTTTATTTATTTTTAATATAAATTCGTTTATTTTAATAGTAGTCTAATTGCTTTACAATATTGTATTGGTTTTGCCATACATTAACATGAATCTGCCACAGGAGTACACGTGTTCCCTATCCTGAAACCCCCTGCTACCTCCCTCCTCAAACCATTCCTCATGGTTATCCCAGTGCACCAGCCCCGAGGATCCTGTATCACGCATCGAACCTGGTCTGGCGATTCATTTGACAAATAATATTATACATGTTTCAATGCCATTATCCCAAATCATCCCACCCTCGCCCTCTCTCACAGAGTCCAAAAGACTGATCTATACATCTGTGTTTATTTTGCTATCTCACGTACAGGTTTATCAT
>NW_024078093.1:0-1371 GCF_014754425.2 Oryx dammah
GGAACACTGAGGGTCCCGCCCACATCAAGAGGAGCCCCGTTTCCACCTCATAGCTCGAGATGAGGGTTCCTTTCCCTGCTTCGTCGGGAAAGGACTCCAATTTTCTTGTTACATCTCGGAGGAGGTGCTCTCCACAGGAAAGTCGAGAGGAACTCCAGGGGTCGTGCCACCATTCCCAAAGTGCACAGAATGTCTCAGTCCACACCAGAAGAACATGATTTCCCTGCACTTCCTCGACATGCACGCCGAGGATCGACTCACACCACCGTGTTACGTGTGACAGCCCTGCTGGAAACCCTCGTGGGAAAGCCTCCAAAGAATGCCACAGATCCCTGTATGAAGGCGACGCGAAGCCTGCCACGACTGCTTCAGCTTGTGAGGAAAGCCGACGTGCATGTCCCCACTCGAGACGAGGACTGACTCCCCAGTGGAGCCTCCAGAAGGACCCCAAGATCCATGTAAGCACTGGAGGG
This sequence comes from Oryx dammah, assembly GCF_014754425.2. Lineage (NCBI taxonomy): Eukaryota > Metazoa > Chordata > Mammalia > Artiodactyla > Bovidae > Oryx > Oryx dammah. The sequence continues at coordinate 474 of NW_024078093.1, forward strand.
GAATCCTCAGGTTCCGTCATAGTCTCCACATGAGGTCTTAAAAAGCGGAACCGACTGCAGAGGAATCCCGACAGGCCACTCGCAAGTCGCATGGAGATTGGCCTTTCCTGAGGCCATAAGGGAGGGACCCAGAGGTCCCCGTCGTAACTCGAGAAGGTCCCGCCGCAACTCGACAAAATCCAGGAGGTTCTCCCCTCCAGGTGAGATGAGGACCTTTTCCGCTGAGGCGTCTCCAGACAAATCACCCCTTCCCTCTTGAACTTCGAAACGGTCATTTACACCCTTGCTGCAACTCAAGAAGTTCCCCGACATACCCGCCTCCACTCGAGAGGAACACCGAGGGTCCCGCCCACATCAAGAGGAGCCCCGTTTCCTCCTCATAGCTCGAGATGAGGGTTCCTTTCCCTGCTTCATCAGGAAAGGATTCCCGGCTTTCCTGTCGCATCTCGGAGTAGGCACTCTCCACAGGAAAGTCGAGAGGAAATCCAGGGGTCGTGCCACCATTCCCAATGTGCACAAAATGTCTCAGTTCACACCAGAAGAAACTGATTTCCCTGCACTTCCTCGAGATGCACGCCGAGGATCGATTCACACCACCGTGGAACGTGTGACAGCCCTGCTGGAAAGCCTCGTGGGAAAGCCTCGTGGGAAAGCCTCCAAAGAATGCCACAGATCCCTGTATCAAGGTGACGGGAAGCCTGCCACGACTGCTTCAGCTTGTGAGGAAAGCACACGTGCATGTCCCCAATCGAGACGAGGACTGACTCCCCGGTGGAGCCTGCAGAAGTACCCCAATATCCATGTAAGCACTGGAGGGGAATGCTCAGGTTGCGTCATATGTTCCACATGAGGTCTTAGGCCCCGGCACCGACTACAGAGGATTCCCGACAGGCCACTC
>NW_024078094.1:0-1371 GCF_014754425.2 Oryx dammah
CAAAGCCTTTGACTGTGTGGATCACAAGAAACTGTGGAAAATTCTGAGAGAGATGGGAACACCAGACCACCTAACCTGCCTCTTGAGTAACCTATATGCAGGTCAGGAAGCAAGTTAGAACTGGACATGGAACAACAGACTGGTTCCAAATAGGAAAAGGAGTACATCAAGGCTGTATATTGTCACCCTGTTTATTTAACTTATATGCAAAGTACATCATGAGAAACGCTGGACTGGAAGAAGCACAAGCTGGAATCAAGATTGCTGGGAGAAATATCAATAACCTCAGATATGTAGATGACACCACCCTTATGGCAGAAAGTGAAGAGGAACTAAAAAGCCTCTTGATGAAAGTGAAAGAGGAGAGTGAAAAAGTTGGCTTAAAGCTCAACATTCAGAAAACGAAGATCATGGCATCTGGTCCCATCACTTCATGGGAAATAGATGGGGAAACAGTAGAAACAGTGTCAAACTTTATTTTGGGGGCTCCAAAATCACTGCAGATGGTGACTGTAGCCATGAAATTAAAAGATGCTTACTCCTTGGAAGAAAAGTTATGACCAACCTAGATCAGTTCAGTCGCTCAGTCGTGTCCGACTCTTTGTGACCCCATGAATCGTAGCACACCAGGCCTCCCTGTCCATCACCAACTCCCGGAGTTCACTCAGACTCACGTCCATCGAGTCAGTGATGCCATCCATCCATCTCATCCTCTGTCATCTCCTTCTCCTCCTGCCCCCAATCTCTCCCAGCGTCATAGTCTTTTCCAATGAGTCAACTCTTCGCAAGAGGTGGCCAAAGTACTGGAGTTTCAGCTTTAGCATCACTCCTTCCAAAGAAATCCCACGGTTGATCTCCTTCAGAATGGACTGGTTGGATCTCCTTGCAGTCCAAGGGTCTCTCAAGAGTCTTCTCCAACACCACAGTTCAAAAGCATCAATCCTCTGGCACTCAGCCTTCTTCACAGTCCAACTCTCACATCCATACATGACCACAGGAAAAACCATAGCCTTGACGAGGCGGACCTTAGTCAGCAAAGTAATGTCTCTGCTTTTGAATATACTATCTAGGTTGATCATAACTTTTCTTCCAAGGAGTAAGCGTCTTTCAATTTCATGGCTGCAGTCACCATCTGCAGTGATTTTGGAGCCCCCAAAAATAAAGTCTGACACTGTTTCTACTGTTTCCCCATCTATTTCCCATGAAGTGATGGGACCAGATGCCATGATCTTCGTTTTCTGAATGTTGAGCTTTAAGCCAACTTTTTCGCTCTCCTCTTTCACTTTCATCAAGAGGCTTTTTAGTTCCTCTTCAATTTCTGCCATAAGGGTGGTGTCATCTGCATATCTGAGCTTATTGATATTTCTCCCG
>NW_024078095.1:0-1371 GCF_014754425.2 Oryx dammah
TACTAAGCAATGTCCTGGGTTCTGTATATGCTCTTCTTCGTTTAATTAAAAAGAAAATCTACAAGGAATACGGTATCAACATTCCCATTTTATAGATGATTATACTGAGGTCTAGAGGCATCAATGAAATTACTAGTGCGTGAAAGAGATCCCTTTTTTGAGAGCATATATATCTACACTCAGTAAAGTTTGTGGAAAGTGCACTGTCTATCTAGACTGTTGCGGGCGGAGAATCAATTTCAGTTATCTCTATTAAAGAGAAAAGCCAAAATTCAGGATGTTACTTAGACTACCAAGCAATGTCCTTGGTGTTTTACACGGTCTGCTTCATTTCAGGGAAAACAGAATCTACGAGCAAACTGTTGTCCATGTTTCCGTTTATACTGCAGGAAGCTGAGACATTAATGAAATTGCTAGAAAGCGAAAGAGATGCTTTTGCTAACCGTACTTATCTATACTTGCTAAACGTTGTCGGAAAGGACATCGTCTATCTAGAATGTTTCCAAAAAAATCTTGATTTCAACTCTATTAAAAAAACAAAAAGTTAAGTACGTTTCTTAAGGCTACTAAGCATGTCCTCAGTGTTTTACATGCTCTGCTTCATTTACTTCCAAAGAAAATATACCAGGAAGGTGTTATCAACATTCCCATTGTATAGATGAGCAAACTGAGACACAGAGACATTACTGTCGTTACAAGTGAGGGAAATACAGTCTTTTTGCTGAGCGTATTTATCTAGTTAGCAAACTTTGTGGGAAAGGGCAAGGTCTGGATAAATTGGTGGGGAAAACCCAATTTGAATTCTCTCTATTAAACAAAAATTAAGTGAGTGGCTGAGATCTTCTGAGAAATGTCCTGGCTGTTTTGCACCATCTTCTTCATTTAAACAAAAAGAAAATCTACAAGTACGGCGTTATCAACATTCCCGTTTTGTAGATGAGGAAACGGAGGCCCAGAAGCTTTAAGAAAGTAAGTAGTAGGTGACAGATGATGTATTGGTGAGCCTATTTATCTATACTTCATAAACTTTTTTGATAAAGGCACTGTCTATACGAATTTTTGGGGAAAAAGCTCAATGTCAATGCTGTTAAAAATTTAAGAATGTCACTTAGCTCTACTAAGCATGTCCTGGGTATTTGTATGCTCTATTTAATTGAATTAAAAACAAAAATCAGTAAGGTCAAAGAAAATCTGCAGTGTGTGGGGTAAAACTAAAGATTTAACACTCTTCGTAAAACAAAATATTACGTATGTGAGATCTCCTAAGCGATGGTGGCTGTTTTACATGTTAGACTTCATTCAATTCAAAAGAAATTTGACGAGGAAGGTGTTGTCCATTTTCCCATTTTACAGATGAGGAAACTGAGGCAC
>NW_024078096.1:0-1370 GCF_014754425.2 Oryx dammah
CCTGTGGAGAGCGCCGCCTCCGAGATGGGACAGCAAAGCCGGGAATCCATTCCGGACGAAGCAGGGAAAGGAACCCTCATCTCGAGCTTTGAGGAGGAAACAGGGCTCCTCTTGATGTGGGCGGGACCCTCGGTGTTCCTCTCGAGTGGAGGCGGGTATGTCCGGGAACTTCTTGAGTTGCAGCAAGGCTGTGAAAGACCCTTTCGAATTTCAAGAGGGAAGGGGTGATTTGCCTCGGGACGCCTCACGGGAAAAGGGCCTCATCTCGCCTGGTTGGGAGAAGCTACTGGATTTTCTCGAGTTGCGACGGGACCCTCTCGAGTTAAGACAGGGACCTCTGGGACACTCCCTTGTGGCCTCAGGACAGGTCAGTCTCCTCGCGAGGTGCGAGTGGCCTGTGGTGATTCCTCTGCAGTCGGTGCTGGGGCCTAAGACCTCGTGTGGAGTCTATGACAGAACATGAGGAATCCTCTCCAGTGCTGACATGGATCTTTGGGTACTTCTGGAGGCTCCACAGGGGAGTCAGTCCTCATCTCGTGTGGGGACATGCACGTCCGCTTTCCTCACGAGCTGGAGCACCCGTGGCAGGCTTCCCGGAGCCTTGATACAGGGATCGGTGGCATTCTTGGGAGGCTTTCCCACGAGGCTTTCCGACAGGGCTGTCTCACGTGCCACTGTGGTGTGAGTGGATCCTCTTCGTGCATGTCGAGGAAGTGCAGGGAAATCAGGTTCTTCTGGAGTTGACTGAGACATTTTGTGCACATTGGGAATGGTGGCACGACCCCTGGAGTTCATCTCGACTTTCCTGTGGAGAGCGCCGCCTCCGAAATGCGACAGCAAAGCCGGGAATCCTTTCCCGAAGAAGCAGGGAAAGGAACCCTCCCTCGAGCTTTGTTGAGGAAACGGGGCTCCTCTTGATGTGAGCGGGACCCTCTTTGTTCCTCTTGAGTGGGGGCGGGTATCTCGGGGAACTTCTTGAGAGGCAGCAAGGGTGTGAAGGACCCATTCGAAGTTCAAGAGGGAAGGGGTGATTTGCCTCGGGACGACTCAGAGGAAAAGGGCCTCATCTCGCCTGGAGGGGAGAACCTCCTGGATTTTCTCGAGTTGCGGCGGGACCCTCTCGAGTTACGACGGGGACCTCTGGGACCCTCCCTTCTGGCCTCAGGACAGGCCAGTCTCCATGCAAGTGCAATGGGCCTGTCGGGATTCCTCTGCAGTCGGTGCCGGGGCCTAAGACCTCGTGTGGAGTCTATGACGGAACCTGAGGATTCCTCCCCTGTGCTGACATGTATATTGGGGTCTTTCTGGAAGCTCCACAGGGGAGTCAATCCTCGTCTCGCGTGAGGACATGCCCGTTCCCTTTCCTCACG
>NW_024078097.1:0-1370 GCF_014754425.2 Oryx dammah
CCCTCGGAGTCCTGCCCCGCGAGCGGGCTTCGCACCGCGCGTCTTGTCCCTGTGGGTAAATGGTGCCGGGGAGGGCCTGCGATGTCGCTGACCAGCCAGGATGGCAGCTTTCCGGTCCAGGGTTCCAGACCTGAATGGGAAGAAGTGTGTTTTAGTCAGGGTCTCTATTATTCTGAATTGTTATTGACCCTATCCCAGTTTATTTTGATTTTATTCAGAGTTTCTCGCTCCTAAGTCTCCGTTGGGCACGCAAAGCCGCTGTTCCGCCAGGATTTGAACCTTGACTCCTGGAAATCTCCTCTGGTCCCAAGCTCAGCCCGAAAGAGGAGCGCGGGTGGCGGATTCCGGCGTCTGAGGAGACCCCAGGTCCCTGACCCACGGCCGCCCGGCCAGGCTGCTCCGGGGCCGAGGAGGAGGCGAGCCGCTCGGAGTCCGCACCCCCGGCCGGGCCCCCTTCGTCCTGCCGGCACCCTGCTCCACCGAGAAGACACCCCACGACGTGAGCGGATGGAAACACTTGTGTCCTCTACTGCTCGGGAGAAAAACACGGATGAGGCCCGTGATGGACCTGAATAGCTAGTTTAGGTGCTCCCTTCGCGGTTCTAAGGAGCGTCTCTCCGACGCTTGTAATTTGGGACTTTCAGCGGTTACAAAGGACTCAATGACGCAGCTGTCTTTGGAGGATGGAAAAAGAAAGGGGTGCGCGCGTGCTCTGTGCTCAGTCGTGTCCGACTCTTTGCAACCCCATGGACTGTAGCCCGCCAGGCTCCCCTGTCCATGGGATTCTCCAGGCAAGAATACTGGAGTGGGGGCGGGGGGGGGAAGAATACTGGAGTGGGTTGCCATTTCCTCCTCCAGAGAAAGGTGTGAGGCCGGCGAAAAGATCGCCGGAAGGTCAAGAGCAGGCGAGAACAGAGGATGAACGGGAAGGGAGTAAGGCACTGGAAGGGAGAGGAGCGAGCGGGTACCCTGGCGGGGCGGTCCCTGGGTTGGGGCGACTCACAGCGCCTGACGGTGGAGCAGCTGCCACCCTTTACTGAAGTGTCCGGGAACCCAGTTCACCCCAAATCGCAAAGCTGCTGGCCTGGCAATTGTTCTGGCAAAGTTCCGTTTGCGGTTCCGTGCGGAGTCGGTGAGGTGGGCTGTGTGGGCCTGCAAGTGAGTGGAAGTCCTGGCGGCTGCCTTGGAGATGACTGGCAGGCAGGGAACCACACACACTCCACTTTCCTCTTTTCAGGCCGGTCTGCAGCATCTGGGGTGGGAAACTGGAAAATCGGAGCATCAATATTTATTTAGAGATAAGGAGATAAACAGCCAATCGGTTTCCTGACCTTAAAGCATTTTTTCTTTGAAGAAAAGAAATGTGGGAT
>NW_024078098.1:0-298 GCF_014754425.2 Oryx dammah
CGAGTTTTCCTAGGGCTCTCCTCCCCAGCACAGATGCGTGCAGGTGAATTGGGCATGCGCCTGCGGTTCTGAGCTCCCGCCCACAGCCCCAGCTCAGGAAAGCAGCCCCGGAGCCAAGACCTCCGGGAGGCACGTGTCGCCACCGCATGGAAGCTGAGTGCACAGCACGCTTGTAAGCGAGCCTGCTCAGGGGAGGAGCAGTCAGCCCAGCTGCGTGTGTCTGCAAGGCCTGGCTGGGAGATCCCAGGTGTGCCTCCACAACAGCAGAGCTCCAGCTCTGCTCAGAGGCCCGATCTGG
>NW_024078098.1:398-977 GCF_014754425.2 Oryx dammah
ACACGTGAGGGAAGCCCAACTGCAAGGCTTCTCCCCCTGGTGCTTGGTAGCCCGGACTCAGCACAGCACGGAGAGGACTGGGCTGCTCCCAGGGCCCCTGGGTGGGAGAGGCAGCCCCACAACATGGAAGCTGAGTCCCTGCCTGCCTGCCAGCGCTTGACAGACCGAGTTTTCCTAGGAGTCTCCTCCTCAGCACAGATGCGTGCAGGTGAATTGAGCATGCGCCTGCGGTTCTGAACTCCCGCCCACAGCCCCAGCTCAGGAAAGCAGTCCCAGAGCCAAGACCTCTGGGAGGAACGTGTCGCCCCGGCATGGAAGCCGAGTGCAAAGCACGCTGGTAAGCGAGCCTCCTCAGGGGAGGAGCAGGCAGCCCAGCTGCGTGTGTCTGCAAGGCCTGGCTGGGAGATCCCAGGTGCGCCTCCAGATCAGCACAGCTCCAGCTCTGCTCAGAGGCCCGATCTGTCAGAGTCGCTGGTGTGAGGCTGCTCTGCCCTGGGAGAGACTTGTTCAGATTTGCCTCGCTGCTAGTGTTCCTGCCCAGGAAGGAGCATGCTGCCGCAGGCTGGGAGACGCTACTGG
>NW_024078098.1:1077-1369 GCF_014754425.2 Oryx dammah
TCAGACGGGAGGGAAGCCCAACCTCAAGGCTTCTCTCGCTGGTGCTTGGCCGCCCGGAGTCAGCGCAGTACGGAGAGCACCGGGCTGTTCCAGGGCCCCTGGGTGTGGGAGGTAGCCCCACAACGCGGAGGCTGGGTCCCTCCTCGCCTTATAGCGCTTGAGAGACCAAGTTTTTCAGGGGCTCTTCTCCCAGCACAAATGCGTGAAAGTGGTTTTGGCCTGCCCCTGCCGTTCTGTACTCCCGGCCACAGCCTCAGCTCAGGGAAGCAGCCCCTGAGCCAAGACCTCCGGG
>NW_024078099.1:0-1369 GCF_014754425.2 Oryx dammah
TACTTTGGCCACCTGATGCGAAGAGCTGACTCAGTGGAAAAGACCGTGATGCTGGGAAAGATTGAAGGCGGGAGGAGAAGGGGATGCCAGAGGGTGAGATGGTTGGATGGCATCACCGACTCAATGGGCATGAGTCTGAGTAAACTCTGGGAGTTGGTGATGGACAGGGAGGCCTGGCGTACTGCAGTCTATGGGGTCGTAAAGAATCAGACACGACTGAGCAACTGAACTGAACTGATGTTGATATTTTATAGGTAGAGCCAAAGAATCTCCTGATAGACTGGATGTGGGTGTGAGAGAAAAGGAGACAAATCAGGGTTCGAAATGGGCCAAGGCACTTAGTACTGGAACATTGTAGGGGCTCAGTAAATGCCAGCTATTCAAGTGACAGCAAACACAACTAAGCTATGGGGAAATGAGAAAACCTGTGAGACACAAGTCACAAAACGTCAACTGACAAAAGGTTAGGAATAAGTCAGAGGGCATTTAGTGTCCGAAACCGCTTTATTTGCACGTAAAAATGAAAGAGAGGGGTTTCACTTCCTCTTAGGATGTAGAAAGCTACAAGAAAATGTCACTCCCATTCTGACAGGAAGCAGCCAGGAATCTGCAAAACTGTAATTTTTTAAACCCACGAGAGAACTGAGATCATCATAGGCAACCGAGAGAACTGAATTCCAAACAGGCAAATAGCTTTGCCTTGGGGAGAGCATGTTGGAGGGTGGGGGAGTTTGACCCACCCCCACCCTCAACTCTTTCCCAGGAGGAAGACTGGAGGCAGAGCAGTAGTGGGAGAGGGAAGAGAACCCCCTGGTGGCACAGATGTGCGAATGATGACTGGCTGCTGCTGGAAGGCAGGCTGCACCTTCCCAGAGGAAGTTCTCTAAAAGCCTCTGGGGATGGGGAGGGAGATGGGAGGGAGCTTCAAAAGGGAGAAGATATATGTATACCTATGGCTGGGAATAGACGGGGAAACAGTGGAAACAGTGTCAGACTTTATTTTTGGGGGCTCCAAAATCACTGCAGATGGTGACTGCAGCCATGAAATTAAAAGACACTTACTCCTTGGAAGAAAAGTTATGACCAGCCTAGATAGCATATTCAAAAGCAGAGACATTACTTTGCCAACAAAGGTCCGTCTAGTCAAGGCTATGGTTTTTCCTGTGGTCATGTATGGATGTGAGAGTTGGACTGTGAAGAAGGCTGAGCGCCGAAGAATTGATGCTTTTGAACTGTGGTGTTGGAGAAGACTCTTGAGAGTCCCTTGGACTGCAAGGAGATCCAACCAGTCCATTCTGAAGGAGATCAGCCCTGGGCTTTCTTTGGAAGGAATGATGCTGAAGCTGAAACTCCAGTACTTTGGCCACCT
>NW_024078100.1:0-1369 GCF_014754425.2 Oryx dammah
GGAGTTCCTCTTTTGGTATCCTATCATTTTGCCTTTTCATACTGTTCATGGGGTTCTCAAAGCAAGAATACTGAAGTGGCTTGCCATTCCCTTCTCCAGTGGACCACATTCTGTCAGGCCTTTCCACCATGACCCGCCCATCTTGGGTTGCCCCACAGGCATGGCTTGATTTCATTGAGTTAGACAAGGCTGTGGTCCTAGTGTGATTAGATTGACTAGTTTTCTGTGAGTATGGTTTCAGTGTGTCTGCCCTCTGATGCCCTCTTGCAACACTTACCATCTTACTTGGGTTTCCTCTTACCTTGGGCATGGGGTATCTCTTCACTGCTGCCCCAGCAAAGCACAGCTGCTGCTCATTACCTTGGACGAGGGGGATCTCCTTACCACCACCGTTCCTGACCTTCAACATGGGATAGCTCCTCTAGGGCCCTCCTGTGCCTGCGCAGCACCACTCTGTACAAAAAAGATCTTCATGACCCAGATAATCACGATGATGTGATCACTCATCTAGAGCCAGACATCCTGGAATGTGAAGTCAAGTGGGCCTTAGAAAGCATCACTATGAACAAAGCTAGTGGAGGTGATGGAATTCCAGTTGAGCTATTTCAAATCCTGAAAGATGATGCTGTGAAAGTGCTGCACTCAAGATGCCAGCAAGTTTGGAAAACTCAGCAGTGGCCACAGGACTGGAAAAGGTCAGTTTTCATTCCAATCCCAAAAAAAGGTAATGCCAAAGAATGCTCAAACTACCGCACAATTGCACTCATCTCACATGCTAATAAAATAATGCTCAAAATTCTCCAAGCCAGGCTTCAGCAATACGTGAACCGTGAACTCGCTGATGTTCAAGCTGGTGTTAGAAAAGGCAGAGGAACCAGAGATCAAATTGCCAACATCTGCTGGATCATGGAAAAAGCAAGAGAGTTCCAGAAAAACATCTATTTCTGCTTTATTGACTATGACAAAGCCTTTGACTGTGTGGATCACAATAAACTGTGGAAAATTCTGAAAGAGATGGGAATACCAGACCACCTGACCTGCCTCTTGAGAAATCTGTATGCAGGTCAGGAAGCAACAGTTAGTACTGGACATGGAACAACATGTTTCCTCTATTTCTTTGCATTCTTGGTTTCAAATAGGAAAAGGAATACGTCAAGGCTGTATATTGTCACCCTGCTTATTTAACTTCTATGCAGAGTACATCATGAGAAACTCTGGACTGGAAGAAACACAAGCTGGAATCAAGATTGCCAGGGGAAATATCAATAACCTCAGATATGCAGATGACACCACCCTTATGGCAGAAAATGAAGAGGAACTAGAAAGCCTCTTGATGAAAGTGCAAGAGGAGAGTGAAAAAGTTGGCCTA
>NW_024078101.1:0-1369 GCF_014754425.2 Oryx dammah
TAGGCCAACTTTTTCACTCTCCTCTTGCACTTTCATCAAGAGGCTTTCTAGTTCCTCTTCATTTTCTGCCATAAGGGTGGTGTCATCTGCATATCTGAGGTTATTGATATTTCCCCTGGCAATCTTGATTCCAGCTTGTGTTTCTTCCAGTCCAGAGTTTCTCATGATGTACTCTGCATAGAAGTTAAATAAGCAGGGTGACAATATACAGCCTTGACGTATTCCTTTTCCTATTTGAAACCAAGAATGCAAAGAAATAGAGGAAACATGTTGTTCCATGTCCAGTACTAACTGTTGCTTCCTGACCTGCATACAGATTTCTCAAGAGGCAGGTCAGGTGGTCTGGTATTCCCATCTCTTTCAGAATTTTCCACAGTTTATTGTGATCCACACAGTCAAAGGCTTTGTCATAGTCAATAAAGCAGAAATAGATGTTTTTCTGGAACTCTCTTGCTTTTTCCATGATCCAGCAGATGTTGGCAATTTGATCTCTGGTTCCTCTGCCTTTTCTAACACCAGCTTGAACATCAGCGAGTTCACGGTTCACGTATTGCTGAAGCCTGGCTTGGAGAATTTTGAGCATTATTTTATTAGCATGTGAGATGAGTGCAATTGTGCGGTAGTTTGAGCATTCTTTGGCATTACCTTTTTTTGGGATTGGAATGAAAACTGACCTTTTCCAGTCCTGTGGCCACTGCTGAGTTTTCCAAACTTGCTGGCATCTTGAGTGCAGCACTTTCACAGCATCATCTTTCAGGATTTGAAATAGCTCAACTGGAATTCCATCACCTCCACTAGCTTTGTTCATAGTGATGCTTTCTAAGGCCCACTTGACTTCACATTCCAGGATGTCTGGCTCTAGATGAGTGATCACATCATCGTGATTATCTGGGTCATGAAGATCTTTTTTGTACAGAGTGGTGCTGCGCAGGCACAGGAGGGCCCTAGAGGAGCTATCCCATGTTGAAGGTCAGGAACGGTGGTGGTAAGGAGATCCCCCTCGTCCAAGGTAATGAGCAGCAGCTGTGCTTTGCTGGGGCAGCAGTGAAGAGATACCCCATGCCCAAGGTAAGAGGAAACCCAAGTAAGATGGTAAGTGTTGCAAGAGGGCATCAGAGGGCAGACACACTGAAACCATACTCACAGAAAACTAGTCAATCTAATCACACTAGGACCACAGCCTTGTCTAACTCAATGAAATCAAGCCATGCCTGTGGGGCAACCCAAGATGGGCGGGTCATGGTGGAAAGGCCTGACAGAATGTGGTCCACTGGAGAAGGGAATGGCAAGCCACTTCAGTATTCTTGCTTTGAGAACCCCATGAACAGTATGAAAAGGCAAAATGATAGGATACCAAAAGAGGAACTCC
>NW_024078102.1:0-1369 GCF_014754425.2 Oryx dammah
TACTTTGGCCACCTGATGCGAAGAGCTGACTCAGTGGAAAAGACCGTGATGCTGGGAAAGATTGAAGGCGGGAGGAGAAGGGGATGCCAGAGGGTGAGATGGTTGGATGGCATCACCGACTCAATGGGCATGAGTCTGAGTAAACTCTGGGAGTTGGTGATGGACAGGGAGGCCTGGCGTACTGCAGTCTATGGGGTCGTAAAGAATCAGACACGACTGAGCAACTGAACTGAACTGATGTTGATATTTTATAGGTAGAGCCAAAGAATCTCCTGATAGACTGGATGTGGGTGTGAGAGAAAAGGAGACAAATCAGGGTTCGAAATGGGCCAAGGCACTTAGTACTGGAACATTGTAGGGGCTCAGTAAATGCCAGCTATTCAAGTGACAGCAAACACAACTAAGCTATGGGGAAATGAGAAAACCTGTGAGACACAAGTCACAAAACGTCAACTGACAAAAGGTTAGGAATAAGTCAGAGGGCATTTAGTGTCCGAAACCGCTTTATTTGCACGTAAAAATGAAAGAGAGGGGTTTCACTTCCTCTTAGGATGTAGAAAGCTACAAGAAAATGTCACTCCCATTCTGACAAGAAGCAGCCAGGAATCTGCAAAACTGTAATTTTTTAAACCCACGAGAGAACTGAGATCATCATAGGCAACCGAGAGAACTGAATTCCAAACAGGCAAATAGTTTTGCCTTGGGGAGAGCATGTTGGAGGGTGGGGGAGTTTGACCCACCCCCACCCTCAACTCTTTCCCAGGAGGAAGACTGGAGGCAGAGCAGTAGTGGGAGAGGGAAGAGAACCCCCTGGTGGCACAGATGTGCGAATGATGACTGGCTGCTGCGGGAAGGCAGGCTGCACCTTCCCAGAGGAAGTTCTCTAAAAGCCTCTGGGGATGGGGAGGGAGATGGGAGGGAGCTTCAAAAGGGAGAAGATATATGTATACCTATGGCTGGGAATAGACGGGGAAACAGTGGAAACAGTGTCAGACTTTATTTTTGGGGGCTCCAAAATCACTGCAGATGGTGACTGCAGCCATGAAATTAAAAGACACTTACTCCTTGGAAGAAAAGTTATGACCAGCCTAGATAGCATATTCAAAAGCAGAGACATTACTTTGCCAACAAAGGTCCGTCTAGTCAAGGCTATGGTTTTTCCTGTGGTCATGTATGGATGTGAGAGTTGGACTGTGAAGAAGGCTGAGCGCCGAAGAATTGATGCTTTTGAACTGTGGTGTTGGAGAAGACTCTTGAGAGTCCCTTGGACTGCAAGGAGATCCAACCAGTCCATTCTGAAGGAGATCAGCCCTGGGCTTTCTTTGGAAGGAATGATGCTGAAGCTGAAACTCCAGTACTTTGGCCACCT
>NW_024078103.1:0-1369 GCF_014754425.2 Oryx dammah
GCAGGAGACACAGGACACCACTACGCATCTTGTTGTGGTTCTTTCATTACATCTTTAGTTGTGGAGATGCTTTTCTGCTAGTCTTAGGGTCATTTTCATTGATAGCTGTTCTGTAAACGGTTGCAGTTTTGGACTGCCCATGGAAGCGGTGAGCTTAGGGTTTTCCGACTCTGCCATGTTGGCTACACCTCTACATATATCAGTGTGTTTTTTACGTATGCTTGCTCAATGTACTCTTACATGTTTGTACAGTATTTGCTCTAATGTTGAATATTTTCTTCCAAACAGCTGATAATATAAATAAAATGAAAGATTTAGTAAAAATTTGCTATGTTTAATGTTTTAAAATGATAAAGATTTACTGATACATATGCTTATTATTTATGGTAACATTATGTTAATGGTGAATAGATATGAATTTTAAGATATATATGAATTTTATAATTGTCTAAAAAGCAAAAGTATGATGAAAGCTAAAACATAGGGGCAAATGGCAGGAAAATGTCCGAATGAGAGGAATAAAACAAGTGTAGCCATTCAAAGCATAGAATACTCTAGTAAATAAGAGTTTAACAATTACCCAGGAAAGGTCACTGTTTCCAAGTCTTTACATTCTAACCTCCAGCCTAGGAGTAGGGAGGTGAGCTAATCTAGTTATGAATTCTATGTAAAGAAAGTGAACTAAGACCCCAAAGGCAGTGATATCTAATGAGTTATTAAAGACTTTGCAAGAAACATTTACAAACCCATTCCTGATAAAAATGTTCTATGACAACAAGATACATAGTTATTTGATTAGTATTTCCACTGTACCCTTCCATGTCTTGATACAAAGCTAACCTAAAGCATGATGAGCATTATTGAGGAAAGCACAAGGGTAGTTTTCATTATGATAGTCGTATCTGCTTTGGAAACAGCAAATGAATTACCAGGTCCTGAGTCTGCTTGGTCTTAATCCCATAAACCGTGGGATTTAATGTAGGTGGAATGAGAATATAGACATTGGCCAGAAGAATGTAAATATGGAGTGGAATGTGGTATCCAAACCACTGAGTGAGAACTGAGAAGATCCCAGGTCCATGAAAGAGGATGATGACACAGATATGGGAGCCACACGTGTTGAGAGTTTTGTGAGGAGCATCTTGGGAAGGGATGTGGAAGACAGCACAGAGAACAGGCATATATGAAACAAAGATTAGCACAACATCTGAGACCAAGGTCGACATTAGGACAAAAGAAATCAAACCAGATGTTCTGTGTGAAAGTCGCTCAGTTGTGTCCGACTCTTTGTGACCCCATGGACTATACATACAGTCCATGGAATTCTCCAGGCCAGAATACTGGAGTGGATAGCCATTTCCTTCTCCAG
>NW_024078105.1:0-1368 GCF_014754425.2 Oryx dammah
TGCCTCTGGATCCTGTATTTCTTTCTGGGTTTTTGGTAACCGAGGACTACTTACACTGTTTTCTAGAAATCTGTGCATATGTCATCATCTCCACTGTGCTTTACTCCTCCCTAACTCTGGTTTGGACACACAGCTTAGCATTCTCCAAGTCAGTTCAGTCGCTCAGTTGATTCTGACTCTTTGCAACCTCATGGACTGCAGCACACCAGGCTTCCCTGTCCATCACCAACTCTCAGAGCTTGGTCAAACTCACACCATCGAGTCAGTGATGCCATTCAACCATCTCGTGCTCTGCTGTCCTCTTCTCTTTCTGCCTTCAGTATTTCCCAGCATCAGGGTCTTTTCTAATGAGTCAGTTCTTCCCATCAGGTGGCCAACATATTGGAGGGTATTCCCCAAAAAGGTTGACTCGTTAGAGAATGGTCAAATGAGGCTGTCTGATAAATAAATGGCTGATATTTTTTAAAGTATTCATTAGTTAACTAAATATATAAATAGAAGCACTCTCAGAGGTTTCAGCACCAAACTAGAACCATATGGTTCTACAATCACTGTGGAGAATCAGAGATACTATGCCCACATTCACATTCTCCCCTAGAATTGCCTTCTGAAAATGGTTCCCCCAGGCCAGGAGATTTCTCCAGGCAGGACACCCAGGGAGGGAAAGGCCTGCTGATGTTAGGCTAAGCCTGTAGGCTTAGCGCATAAACCTCTCTTGGCCATCAGGACAGAGACAAAGTAGAAACGGATTAAAGATCTCTAATGGCTGGTTTCCAACCACTGATACAGCTGAATTTCTCAGTGTGGCCCAAGAGCCATCTGCATTAGCCTCTGAATATGGTTAATAAAATCCAGGTTCCTAGTTTCTATTTTCTGAATCAGTCTCTCTAGGAGGGAGGGCTTAGAAGCTACATTTTACCAAGCACAGGGAATTTTAAGAATAGCTATGGTATTTGATATATAAGTTCAGTTTTAAATTTGTTAGTAACAATACTGTCTTCAGATCAGGAAGCCAAAGTCCACACTCTCATGCATGGGTGAGAGTGGGTAACAAAGCTTAGAGATGTTGAATATCAGGAGTCTGTGGGGTAGAGAGACAGTCATGTTTTATTAAACTGCATCTTTCAGTCCCAGCAATAATCCTAGAGTTAACATTGATATCACTATTATACTTCAGTGTTTTTATGATGTAAGCTACTTTGAGACTTAAGTGAAAATATATATATTCATTTATGCAAAAATTAAGCAGTAGTGCACTTTGCTATTTTTCTTTCTTTCTTTTTCTCTTCTTTATTTGTTTGCTTTTCTTTTCCTTTACCACTAGGAGCTCTTTACCAGAATCTGGAGGTTTGTTTATCAGCATCGCAT
>NW_024078106.1:0-1368 GCF_014754425.2 Oryx dammah
CTTCTGCAGTAGATCAGAATTTCCTAACTCAGGAATCAAACTGGGCTTTCCTGCAATGCAGGAGGATACTTCTCTAGCTGAGTTATCAGGGAAGCCCAATATTTCCTAAGGGCAGCTTCTAATTGTAGGATTACCCTAATGAGTCTTCACAGGTTTAAGGTCGCAACCTGCTAAGGTAGCAATTGATGTCCTTAGTCTAAAGGACAAAACTGGGATTCTAAGAAAGTGGTAACCCAGACAAACCCCGCAGTTCCTGCTGTTAAAACTTAGGGAATCCACATGATGAAGCTTGTCCATGTGACAGGGGCTAAGGCACCCCGCCCACACTGGGTGCTGCGGTGACCTGACTTGGTAACTACAGTCTGGCAGCTAGGAGCATCACAAAATCAGTTTGCACTGAAGAAAGGAATGGCACCTCCCTTCATCCACCCCACCACACACTCCGGGTCCTCCCACAGCCTGCTCCCTTTCTCTTGCTTTCTGAGGAAATTAGAGTCATGCTCATGTGACCATATTGGCTGTCCAATGTTCACAGGCTAACACTGGAGCTGCTAAAGGAGAGGCCAAGAGCCTTTGGCCCTGAGAATCTCTCTTTCCTTTGCACCATCAAAGCCCTCCTCCACACTTGCACACCACAGGCCTTTTCTGAGACGCATAGGGACCCTCCCTCAGTTTGCAACGTGTTGTATCCAATGCTGTCTTTTCAATGCCTCCCTTGAAACTCAATTCATGTGCTCCTTTGCCTGCATGGTGGCCCACCTGGCTGCCATGGGAGGGACAGAGCTGACTGTGATTCCAAAGGTCAGATCTGACAGCTGGGAATCTGTGTATAAAGGACATGGTTATTCCCACTGTAGAGGCTGAAAGAGGCTCCAGGGGTTCAGAACTAGGGCTTGGGCCTAAGTGATTCCACAGGCGTTTGGATGCCAGGGGAGGCTTCTGGCTCTAGTGGGGATGGGGCGAGTTTCTTGAGGTTCTGAAGTAACACTGTGCACAGGTTCACGGTGCATAGAGAAGAGAAGGTGGAGTCTACCCTGGAGGTGGTCGCAGTTCATGGCTGAGCCAGCTGCCTTCCTGAGGGTTGGATGTGGGGTAGAGGAAGAGACCCAGGTCTGCTTCCTCGTGTAGTACTCAGGGCATGTTGACACCAGACTAAATGCTTACACGGTGATGACCATCACCGCTGTCTGCAAAGGATTTACACTGGTATGTTTCTTCACCTGAGAGCTCAGACCATCTCAAAACTACACTGGCCATGGTCATGGCCTGTCCACCCTCAAATGTTTCTGCTCTTCCTTACTGAACATTCATTTCCAAGAGGGTTTTTTGGCCATAGGATGTTGGGTTTTCTCTAGCTTTGTCCAATGA
>NW_024078107.1:0-1368 GCF_014754425.2 Oryx dammah
GAGCCCGAGTGCCACAACTGCCGAGCCTGTGCTCTAGATCCTGGAAGTCACGATGCCGAGTTCACATGCTGCAGCCACTGAGGCCTGTGAGCCTGTGCCCCTCAACAAGAGGAGACACTGCAGTGAGAAGCCTGCACACCACTAGTTATGGCCCATGGTCACCAAAACTAGAGAAAAGCCTACACACAGAGACGCAACACAGCCAACAATAAATAAAACTGTTTTCCTTAAAAAGTGCATATCTGACAAAGAAACTGTACTCGAATTGTCCAGGAACACTAGAGCAAACAAGCCCACTCATAATTGGTAACGACTGAAATAGACACCTGGCCACTGAGGGTATACTGATAGGAAACTATCATACAAAAACATACTCAAGATACTGGTGCAATGCATGCAGAGCTCCCTTTGAAAGACAATCTGACAGGTTTTTATTTTTCAGTAAGCACGTGGGACAAGCACTGAATTCTATGTATGACAAGTGGTGGAAGCCAGGTATCTTACCATTGGAATGCAAAGTTACAGATAAACAAAAGGTTACAATGTCCACGTCCTGGTGGATCAGGTTGGAGACATCATCACAAATTACCTTTAACTGAATATGTTCAAAGGTAAGCTGGAATACATGTGTGTATATATATCTATGTATGGTCAGCTGAGCATATTGAGCTCCTACATGTAGAAGGAAACGTCTCTGATGGCCCGGTGGTAAAGAATCTGCCTACCGATGCAGGGAACACAGGTTCAATCCCTGTGTAGAAGATTCCACACGCCCAGGGGCAACAAAGCCCTTGAACAACTCTTGAAGTTTGCATGCTCCAGAGCCCAAGTTCTGCAAACAGAGAAAGCACTGCCACGAGAAGCCATGGCACAGCAACTAGAGGGTAGGCTCTGCTCCCTACAACTAGACAAACTAGCAATAAAGACCCAGCATAGTCAAAAATAATGTAATGTTAAAAAAAGAGGACTGTTCTTTGAAGGAATGACTGAGACTAGGGGTGAGACTGTACATATATGTGCCAGGGTCATCTTAAATTATGAGAAATGAAAGAAACTAAAGACAACGATCAAGCTGTCCAAACTGATAAAAATGAATGATGACACTGTGTTATCTGTATACACTAGCAAATAACAATCTGAACAGGAATTTAAACAAACAATTCCCTTTCAACCATGTCAACATGAATAAAAGACTCTGCCATGGGTGTAATGAGGATGACAAGACTGGCACACTGGAAATTATACATGATTGCTGAAAAATACCCTAAAGACATGGACAGATACTCCAGAGCGATGAAAAGACTCCAGTTGGCAATACCACGGAATGCATCTTCAATCTGAAATGAAGATTCAATATGAATTACAAAA
>NW_024078108.1:0-1368 GCF_014754425.2 Oryx dammah
CATTTTGAAGTCTTTTAAGTTTCCTGTCTTCAAATCCTACCCACACCTATGCAACAAGAAGCCTGAACTCTTCAAGAACCCTGTCTTTCTCTTCTTTCTATAGCCCCTCTCACCAGTCTAAAATTCAACCAACAACTTCTAGGGTCTCGGAATTCTGCAAGCACTCAGTAAGTGCCTGCCAGCTCAAGCATCACTATTCAACATGCACCAATAGCTGAGAAGGCTTTTGGCTCCCAGTCTCTTCTAATCTTTTGTCTCATATCCAAAGCCTTATATAACATCAAAACTTCTAGATAGTCTGCCTTCTCACATCTCAGCGTTACTCCTGTCTCACTGAAGGCTATTAAGTGAAGTGAAAGTCGCTCAGTCATGTCTGACTCTTTGTGACCCCATTGACTGTATAGTCCATGAAATTCTCCAGGCCAGAATACTGGAGTGGGTAGCCTTTCCCTTCTTCAGGGGATGTTCCCAACTCAGGGATCCAGCCCAAGTCTACCGCATTGCAGGTGGATTCTTTACCAGGTGAACCACAAGGGAAGCCCACCCTTCTCCAGGGGATCTTTCCAACCCAGGGATCAAACTGGGACCTCCTGCACTGCAGGCAGATTCTTTACCAACTGAGCTATCAGGAAAGACTGAATGCTATTAGCTTAACCAAATAGGGGTCACTGATAAGCCTGATTAACAAGCCAGCTGTATCCTTCAGAGATACAGTAACTTGGAAACTTGGATTTAAAATATTGTTATTCTTTTAAATAGGAGCAATATGTTACAGTATCAAGGAAAGTGATTTCATTCCCAAGTCTTTATATTTCAAATAATTAAGCCAAATAAATAAGCAGAAGAAGT
Source organism: Oryx dammah (assembly GCF_014754425.2). Taxonomy (NCBI): domain Eukaryota; kingdom Metazoa; phylum Chordata; class Mammalia; order Artiodactyla; family Bovidae; genus Oryx; species Oryx dammah. Next base: position 850 of record NW_024078108.1, read on the forward strand.
AAACCTATGTTTGACCCGGCCTCCTGATTTTTGAGTAGGAAAAATACATTCATCACTTTCATATTAAGTTATTTTGCACAATAGTTTTAAAAATAGGTCAGAACAATGGTAGAAGAAATTTAACTGCTGACATTACATCGTTAAGGTGGTGATGCTATTGTAATCTTGAGACTAAACCTGAGGAGTGAGGTTGGGCCATTGCATGTGCTATTCACGGCTCTGGTTTGGGAACTGGTGCAAGTCTGGCCAACTGAAGGGGCAGAACATTCTAGATCCGCAGTTCTCAAAGTATGATCCAGGGTCCCTGCAAGTCCCCAAAACTGTTTAGGTGGTTCACAAGGTGAAAGTTATTTTCATAATATAAAGATATCATTCTTACCCTGTCATAAATGTATTGTGGGATTTTCTAGAAGCTGTATCTTCAGAGACCCTTGAAGAGTAAGGAGATCAAACCAGTCAATCCTAAAGGAAATGTATGGCAGTTTTGTACATGGTTAACATGTGTGCTGTGCTGTCCCT